>NW_009952822.1:73751-112275 GCF_000747805.2 Chaetura pelagica | reverse complement strand
TGTAAGAGATGAAACTCTCTCCACCCTGTAGGGGACAGGACTTGTGGAGCCCTGGAAATTACTTACAAGGTCAGGTACACCACAACCTTTCTTGCTCTTCAGAAAGGCTTTGCTACTGTAAGTTTCAGCAAAATTCAGTCAAGTCATAACCAAAAACCAACCTGAAGCAAGAACCACCAAAAAAAATTAAAATAATCCAACCCTTCCAAAAAAGGAAAAAAGACACATCAAAACCCAGTATCAGACTGATGCAGAGAGAGCAATTACAAACTAAAGCCACACGCAACAACACAAAAAGTTTACATACGTTAAAATACGGAAGTTGCAAGAGATTCTTGCTCCTTGAGAAACAAATTAACAACTCCATGCTTTTGCAAACCGGTGGAAAAGTAAAACTCACTAACTGCAGAAGGACGTACTCATATGCCACGCTTATATTTTGTTCTGAGTGAAGGCTCAAGTTTGATTTTCAGTTTCACCAACTTAAAATAGACTCTAACTGGTAAGTTTACTTTAAGAGCATTTAGTAACCTCTCCTAGCTAAGAATTGCTGTCTTTCTTGAGCATCTATTCTTTAAACAGTGCTTATGCCCCTCAGTTTTATTCCTTCAGAAGTTTCACTGTAATCCTCCCTTCAGATACAGCTGGTCAATCACTATTAGCCTTTTAGTACATTCCCTCTCATCTACTGCTACCAGACTCACTGCAGCTATTGCAATGTCACACTAAGTTATGATGACAAGTGCTTTTAAAAGGCAACATACTATGATTCAGATATGACAGTGTTTACAACTGCCTACCTTGTAAAAATGGCTTCTAAAGATGTTGCACAGTAAAATAAGAAAATGTATGTAAGTGTAACAAAGAGATTACTGGGAAAATGTAGGACACATGAAAGTCTTACCAAGCATAACTTAACTACAAACTCTACCAAAAAAAATTAACGAGTCTCAAAACAAAACTGTAGCTATTCTACTGCAAAGTAAACTTCACAATCTGTTCCAAGTCAAGTTAGAATTTCCAAGGGGGCATTTCACTGTAGCAGGACTAAATGCCTGCAGTGCTACATAAACAGGTGCAGACAGCTACACATTAGCTTAAGTACCTCCAAGGAAGCAAGGCATGAGGTAGGTTTGATCCAAATCACGTTGCAACAGGTTTCTACGCAACCATACCCATGACAACACATGCTGCCTCTCCAAAGAACTTATTTGCTCAGGCACATTCACAGACTAACACAGTCATAATGTTTCGAGACAAGAACTGGCTCCTACCTATCCTGCTCTGGAAAAACAGACTGTGTAAACATGCTCAGAGTTGCTAAGAAAGTTTAAGGAGGCATAGAATTCCTTGCAATTTTGCCTGAAGTATTTAGTAGTCACTATTGACCCAGATAGATCATTGAAATGGTCTAAATGAGCAAATAATGTTCCATTAAATGTTTACATATCTTAAGGAATTAAAGAAGAAAGATATCCAGACATCATAGAATCATAGAATATGTTGAGCTGGAAGGGACCCATCTGGATCATTGAGTCCAACTCCAGTCCCTGTGTAGGGCACCCCAAGAATGACACCATGTGCCTAAGAGGAACATCCAAACTCTTCTTGAACTGAGGCAGGCTTGGTGCTGTGACCACTTCCCCGGGGAGCTTCTTCCAGTGCTTGACTGCCCTCTGGGTGAAAAACCTTTTCCTGATATCTAACCTAAACCTCCCCTGATTCAGCTTCCTGCCATTTCACTGAGGTCTGTCATGGGTCACAGGAGCAAAGAGATCAGTACCCGCCCCCTCTCTTCTCCTCATTAGGACATCATAGACTGCAATGAGGTCAACCCTCAGCCTGCCCTTTTCCAAACTGAATAATACAAGTGACCTCAGCTGCTCCTTGTAAGTCAACCCTTCCAGACCCTTCACCATCCTCAGGGCTCTCCTTTGGACACTCTCCAATAGCTTGATGTCTTTTTTTATACTATCATGCCCAAAATTGCACGCAGTACTCAAGGTAAGGCTTGCACCACTGCAGAGCAGAGCAGGACAATCACCGCCCTCCACCAGCAATGCTGTGCTTGATGCACCCCAGGACACAGCTGGCCTTCCTGGCTGCCAGGGCACACTGCTGGCCCTGAATATCAGTTTGCCATCAACCAGGACATGAAGGTCCCTTGTTGCCGTATTGCTCTCCAGCCACTCATTCTCTAGTCTGTACTTACCACCAGGTTTGCCCTGTCCCACGTACAGAACCTGGCACTTGCCCTTGTTAAACTCCATGTGGTTGGTGATTGCCCGTATCTCTAACTTGTTGAGGTCTCTCTACAGGGCCTGCCTGCTCTCAAGGAAGTAAACAGATCCTTCCAGTTTTGTATCATCAGGAAACTTGCTTAGAGTTCTTTCGAGTCCTGATCCAAGTTATTGATGAAGATGGTGAAGAGGACTGGGCCTAGGATGGAGCCCTGCTAGGTGGGTTACCTTGTCATAAAAGTAAATTCAGTTTGACAAGCAGGACTTTCCCCTCATGAAGCCATGCTGGCTGTGACTGATGACTGTGTTCTCTTCCAGATGTTTTTCAATACCTACCAGAATAATCTTTTCCATAATTTTACTAGGCACTGAAGTTAGACTGACTGGCCTGTAGTTTCCAGAGTCTTCCTTCTTGCCCTTCTTTAATATTGAAAAACATTAGCCAGCTTTCAGTCAACCAGGATCTCTCCAGATTCCTAGGACCTCCCAAAACTCATTGAGAGAGGCCTGGCAATGACCTCAGCCAGCTGTTCGAGGATTCTTAGATGGATCCCATCAGGTCCCACGGACTTTTAGGGATCTAACTGTAGCAGCAGATCCTGCACAAGTTCAGGGACAGCTAAGTGTTGATTCCTGTTGCAGTCATGGTCCTCCAGCTTCGGGCATTGAAGCCCCCTTGGTCCCTCATCAGTATTAAAAACAGAGGCAAGAAATGCATTAAATATTTCTGCTTTGACTATATCCCTGTGAAGTGACGTATCCGCCCTTGTCCTGTAAAGGACCGATGACGTTTCTACACTGCAGTTTGCAGATTATGTATTTGAAAAAAACTCTTCATTGTCCCCCACAATTCTGGCCAGTTTCAGCTCCAGTTGAGCTCTGGCTGCTCAAATTTTCTCCCTACAAACTTCTTTCAACAACTCATCTTTACACAAATTATTAATAACTCAATTTCAGTACTAATTGGGAAAATAATTTCACATTGAAAAGTCACGCGTTCAATTTGATTTCCCCAGATTCTCCTTTAATAGTATTGCTAATGCATAATATTTTAATTTAGCCAGCTTGTAAAATAGATTGTGATGTATAGATGCATGTAGCATTTTAAGTGCTAAAAGAAAGGATGCATAAACAACTACAAATATTACCAAAAAATTAATTACATAATAAAAATAAGTAATAAGAGCACAAACTGGTTCTCCTTTATTACTGAATCTTTCATCACAAAGGGAGGGCATACTGAAGTACATATTTCTGAACTAGTTCCAGTTCCACAAACTATTTACAACTCAGTAGTTTACACTTGACCTCTATATCTTCTCAGTTCTACTTCCTTCTAGATTCTTTCTTTGACTCCACCTCTTCATCTCCTCTCAAAAAGCACAGCATACACTCTCAAGGCATGTTCCACTCCTCTTGGATAATTTGCACCTTGGATGTAAATAGGACCTCAAACTCTCCAACAATAGCTCCACAGAGCCAATCCATTCAGAAATGGTCACTTCAAAGGAAGATCGTGGGCTGTCAAATATTCTGCCCAGACAAACTTATTATACCCAAAGTCCTTTATTACTACTGCTATTCCTGATCAGATCTTACAAGCTACTTTTTCTGCTTTATTGCTGTATAAATCATCCCTGGTTTAGGCCACTAAAGTTAATATTCTGATTCGTGCATCCAGACAGCATTTCAAGTCAGGTACTTACGTGTATCACTCCTGAGGTTCCAACTTATTTGACCATATTGTTAAAAGCTATTCTCTCTTTTGTGCTTTCAATACTGCAGTCTCCTCCTCTCCATGCAGCAGATTTTATCTTTTTTTTTTTTTGTGGTTTTGTAAGGTTTGTTTTTTTAAGTAATTATGCAAGTGCACTCCTAAAAACCCTCAAAATATTAAGATAATAACTGATCCATCCAACGATCCCATGCAATCCTGCAAATTCCTGCTATTAGCTTTGTTTGACATTAGACACACAGTAGGATATTAGTATTTCAAAAACATCAATTTATTCTGTTTCTACAGAGAGATGGCTTGAGGAAATTACTTGATGTAGGTTCTACATATAAAGGTTCTTCGGAAACAGGAATGAACTCTGTAAATAGTGAACATATAAGTCTGTCTTACTGCTCGTGCCTCTTCATCATTAACACAAATCACATACACGAGGTGTAGCAGATGCTTCCTGAGGCCAATAGCCTCCCACAACACATGACTAACAGCTCAGTTAGTAATACATTCTCCCTTTCAGTTACCCTTTTATAGCCTACCTCTTCAAATCAATGTACACAATTGCAATCCTTTTTATGCTAATAATAAAGCAATAGTAGCAGGAACCAGATTTGATAGAAAGATTCACATTATGTACTAACTGTAGGGATAATATTTTTCTACATCCTTCTTTTCCTTCTTCTCTGCTGTAATATACTCTCTGGTTTTCACACTTGATAGTTTAGTTTACTTGATAAAAAAATAGAAACTGCAGTTACATACTCTGAAGTACAACACAAATCAATTATCTAAACCATGTAATTCTTTAAGTTATGCTTGTTTTGAAGTACATTATTCTACACTGAAAATTCTAAGCAAATATTAGAAAGTTAAATGAATCCTGAATGCAAAAAAAAATAAAGTGTATGAGTACCTATGACAAAAGCTCTTTTTTCCAAGTATTTGTAACAACTAGAATTAGAAAATAATATTCTATTTAAAAGTTCAAGTTTTTTCATCTTTATAAATCTCCAAAGTTTAAACATCTAATTTAACTGAGATAAGAAACCAAAGAATAAGGAAAATACCTAACCTGTTCATGCTCCAACTAGAGCCCCTTCACCTTCCTTAGACAACCTCCACAAATCCCTCATGTGTTTCAATGACTAATAAATCCCGTGATAAAAAATTCAGATCAAGTTTCCCCACATCAACTTCATCAAGGTCAAGTACAAGCTTCTTTCTAGGCCACACAAGGTAATCAGGCAATTTTTGAGAAAAAGTTTATTTTAAGAGTTCAAATTATCTTACATTCTCGAAAAACTCCCTTCTCTACAGAACAATTTTATGTGAGACTTCATTTTACAGAGGAAAAACAAACTACAATATAAAACAGGGCATGACGAACATTAGGAAAAATAAAAGTATGCAGACAAAATGTCTGGAATTACTGCTGGGAGTTCTCAACTGGATTAGCAAATTAAAATAGTTAAATAGTTCAACTTCTTTAGCTCTTGTTACCTTCCCCTCTCAAAATAACTTATTTACAAGAACTTCCTTCCTTGGTGTAAATATACACTTGTACTTTGTACCACTGTTTCAGAGCAGAAAGTTATGGTCCTTTCTTACATTTTTCCTGCCAAATAAAAAGCCAATTAATATCTAATCAACGTATTTTACGTACTGTTCTTCCAGGAGTCTTGCAAGCAAAAACGCTGCAGCATGAAACAGGAACTCCATTATCCTCCTGTTAAGTGAAACACCTCTACTTCATGTAAGATTAACTTCTAAAGAACTTTGTTTTTTGTTATTCTCAGCACCCATTCTTAACCAAAAGAAGCAGCACTACTGCCTGTGTCAGAACAAAAAAAAAAAAAAATACTGTGATAGAGGGGAAAAAAAAAATAATCTTGTTTTGAAATAGTATACATTAGGACATATTTCATATATATTCTGATGTACCCTAGGTAATTACATAACTATGTTAAAGGGTCAGCTCTTTTAAGATTACTTCAGCAAGAGCACTACATCAAAAACATACAGATTACAAGTTGAACTTGCAACTGCATTTCTCAATTTCAGGTTTGCTTTTTATGTCTTATAAGAAAGCACTCTATGCAAACACATTCACCACTGATTTGCATGGAAACTATGTAGAAAAAAGCTAATTTTGAGGGAGTTTTTTATATATTTCTCAAATAATTAAAAATGAGCTAGTAAAGAAAAGGTCTGAATTCAGTCATTCTGTACACAGTGAGTAGTTTAAATATATACTTTCACTCATTTCTCATTACCCCAACTATAACAGCACCCATCATAAACTGTTCTAATTTTAGTAATATTAACAGGTTTTAAGAATAGCTTCTGTAGCTTGGTTTAATCACCACAGTCTTCTGGAACAGGAAGGAACTTAAGGCCAGATATAAAGATGTTCCACCGGAAACAGATTTTTTTGAATATTAAGTAGTTTCTAGTGTATAAATATTTTTGTATTTTAGCTTTCTGGAATTTCATGTATAATAAATACAGCACAAGTGAAGAGAATTGCACAGTGTTGAGAAGCTCCTCAAGAAGCTCACACTCCCATCACTATTATTGCAGTGGATCATCCCTGCCCCAATCATTAGCAAGAATAATTAAACATAGAAGTAGACTAATGCTCAAACTACCTTGACATGACACTAAGATACAGAGCAGATTTTTTTTTTATCCAAAGTTAAAAGATACGTTATTTTATTCTGGACCATTCTCTCCATTGTACTGTATTCCTTCAGAATACTCTTATCAACCAAGCATCAATCACGGTTGATGGTGATTTGTAGACAGTCACGCAGAAAAGTAAGCAGCATCACACGAAACTTGACAATGGTAATGCACAACTTAACTCATTTAGGGAGAGCAATCTTCCCTGAAAGGTTACCAAAAAGGGAAATCAGGACAAGATTCTTCTCCCACTCGCCTCCAGTGAGAATGAGCTTCAAAACCTCATGGCAATATCCTCATTTTTAGGAGACAGGACATGATGGAACACCTTCACTCCCCTTTCTTTCTCAAGCTTTTACCTGACAGCTGCCAGAAACCAAAAGCAGCAAGAACAATGAAACTACATGGATATTTCCGTTCTTACTCAGTAATTTTGAGAACCCTGATGATATAAATTTGATTAAGTGCAACGGGAAGTCCTCTGACAGGACCATCAGAAGCCTACCCACCAAACTCATTTGAGCACAACTACAAAAAGCTTCACACAGGTCTGAATAACCTTCCTTAGTCCAACAGGACTTGATCTACCACTAACCTACCACAAGAGGTGGTTTCTACTTGCCCATAGAACATAAGCAAAAACACCTAAGGAAGCTTGCTAGACTGTTGTTATAACAGGTGTTGTTTTGTACCATCAAGTGACTGGAACAGATCTAAGCTAAACTGGAGAGCCTGGCAATGCCTTAAGCAAGAAAACCTTGGAGCAAAGTAAAATCTGGTGGCAGATCATGTCAACTCTTAGTTATCTCACTGCAAGCTAAATCAACACCATTTGCCCACCTCTTAAGACTAATCACAAAAATAACAGCTTTTGTACATAGTCATATAAAACTTTCTTTTAGGCTAGGACAAGGGACAGTAGTACTCCTTTTCAAACAATTCTAGGAATTAGATTTCCCTTCTGCATTTTGCTGTTGGAATGGCTGAACTAGAAACAGTACAACTACTGAAGTGGTAGAACATAAGACAGCAGCTATATAAAACAGGGAGGTAGAAAGACAGACATCATGTATGCACAAATGAAGGCTTTTTACTCCTACCTCATCACTTTCATCTACTTCAATCCCACCATCTTTGTCATCATCCATTTGCTTATGGATCATGCGAAGAGCTTCTAGGCTGAATCGGTCCTCCTCAGTAAAGCATGGTGGGCTGAGTGAACTGCAGGGATCTAGAGTGTGGGGGGAAAAACAGAACAAACATTAGCTACTGTCACTCTAGAATATAAACCTCTCAAGCAAGAGAAAGGGTTTAAATCTCTGTATGTGTACAGGTACTTCACTGCACGTATCCACCAGGTCATAGATGTCAAATTTAGCTGTAAAATAATAATTCTTATTTAAAAAAAAAAAAAAAAAAAGGAGGGGGGGCATTGGTGGGGACATGAGCTCTTTTTTTGTATCCAGGAAGAAGCCCAAAGAATAGGTTGGAATAGTTTGACTCTTGAATTTTTAATTCCACCCCTGTAACTGCTATCTCTATTTTGGACTAGATGACCTTTCGAGGTCCTTTCCAACCCCTAGGATTCTATGATTCTATGATCTCCACCCCTTCTACCTACTCTCCACCCTTAGTAATATAATCACTGCAATAGCAAATAAACCCACTGCATTTTCCAGCTTCCTTTCTGAAAGCCTGGGCTGAACACAAGAGTGGTAAAGGAAGAGAAAAATAATTATGTCCTACGCTTGTAGCTTCATAAACAGATAACAAAGGGATAGTAACCACAATCCAGAACAAATTCAAAAGTACACAGTACTACTGAATGCAAAACAGTCAAGGAGAACTGCAATAGAAGAAAACACACGGCAAAAAAAGTTCAACTGATGATAATACATAATATCTCAGTTGCATATGCTCTGATCAAAAACAGCAGAGTCAATGTAGAGCAGGTTTCTAGGGCAAAAATAGTACATTTCCATTTGCATTCATTACTGAAGGCTTGTGATTTGTGCACTCTGCTTCCACCATGTCAGACTGTTACATCTCTGTTCTTTTCCTTCCACAAGACACATGCCAGTTTCTAGAATACATGATGATTAAACATCTTTAAAGACTGGTCTTTCACAGACCTTGGTATTAACTAGTGAATTAATTAATTCTGATGTACTGAACACCGTAAAAGAACAGAAGGTGCAGAAGGATACAGAAATTTTTTGAAAGTTAGCTTTCATAAGATAGTGAATTCCCACTGTAGCAGCCATTATAAAAATGCACTGATTAATCCCAAAAACCAGTACACTCCACTTAAATCATACACATGCAAATAAAAATGGAGGCAGCATGTGAGTAAATTTTGCTTCTTCTAGTGTACCAAAGGATTAAGCTTTCATCTTACTACAGATTTTATTAAAGGCTCATTTACATAAGTAATGAAAAGGAAGCACATGCAGATAGATTCAAGTGTTTGCACAGAAAAATAAATGTATCTTATTAGTTTTTCCATACCAATCAGGTTGGCATGGTTCTGCTTTTCTGATTATTATACATTTTAAAATAATGAAAAAATAACAGATGCTGGTAACATTTGGCTTGTGTAGGACTACAAATAGAAGTACAAAGGTAGCAAGCACAGCATAGCCAGAATCTCAGAAACATATTAACAGGACTGATCCCTACAGCTAGACATGAGTCAATGCATTCTTTCTCTATAACTAGTTTTATTACACACAAGTTAACAGTTACCTGTTATCTGTGACCACTATCAATTAAGACAAACAAACAAAAAAAACAGACAACAGAAATCACCACAAAAACCCAACAGAAAGAGGCTAATTTTAGAACTACTTCATATTAAATCAGACAGACAAATTCCTAAACATTAAACCAGGCCAACCACAAACAATGTTCAGCTCTGGGATACAACTAATAATTTTTTGGGGAAAAAGTTAAACTGAGTAATTTATTTACATGAAAAAAATAATTTTAGCCAACCATCTTTGTGTGATTGGAAAAGGTTTGGTTGGCACTATCCACTCCCTTGGATTTTTGCCTTGCAATTAAATAATTACTATAATTGGGGAGGTTAAAGGATTTATCCCTGTAGTACAGTGTTTGGTCTAGAAAGGCTTCCCTTGCAATAGTAATGAAATCACCTCCAAGTTCTGCTAAGAATTATATTCCAACAACCATGAACAAAGACTATGACACTACTTAATATAATCATATATCAGAACTATCTTTGTGCAGCACGATTAGATTTAGACTACGTTTTAGGATAGAATCAAGCATAATTGTCAGAACAGATAAACAGGTCCCTCAAACACAGCCTACTTGTTTAATTTCTACTTAGCTCTATTCTTACATAAAAGAAAATGTCAGCTAAATAGTGTTCACAGTTTGCAAGCATCCACTCAAATGTTTTTTCCATTTTGTTCAATGGAAAGCCAAATTTTTCAGATCAAAAAGGTTTTCAGAGAGTACATTTTCTCAAAACTGAGGTTGATCTGTTCCTTAATCAGAGCATTTCTTTATCTCAAATACGGCTTTTTTTTGTTATTTTAAGCATGAAGGTACTTTAAAGAGCTATGGCTCTTCTTGAGAGAAGTAAACAGGCTGCTTGTGCTTCAACTGTCCCATTCACTGCTCCAGGAACATTTAATCTCTCTTAAAAGACAACAGAGTTCCAATTCCTCCTTTTGGGAAACAGAAACATGAAGCAGGGCCACATCTCAACTGTAATAAAAATTAAACCACTCTAAACAGAATCCGTATTTACCTTCAAGCTTATTTTCATACAGAGACATTTAACATTCCCAGACTGACAATACTTGTCATCCACCTCTCCAGAGAACAAGCTCAAAATAAAAAGCAAATTACAAAGCTACAAACAAAAAATAAGTGAAAAGCATTTCACAAGCACATCTATGAAGACCTACCAAAGAAAAGAAAAAAAAACAACCTCACCTGTATGGCAGAAACAATTAAAATTAATACTATATTAAGTGTTGTTCTCAAGCATCCAGTTAATTAACATAAAAACCAAGAGGAAAAGTCTCAAGATACAGCAGGTGCCATACAGACCTGAGGCCTCATAACAAATTGTAATATTAGTTGATAGCTTATTTTTCACCTTGAATCCACACTCTTGAAGGTGTTCTTCGATTCCAAACCTTCTATTGCTCTTTAAGGTCTATTCTGGACCAGTTTATTTGTCCTAGTCTGGTATGTTATAATAAATACACTTAGTCCACAATCGCCATCCCAGCACAGAGAAGATACCAAGAAGCTCAATCAGGGAGTGAACATGATAGCTCAGAATTAGACCCTTCCTGTAACAAACAGCACACAAGAATTATCAAAGCATACAAAAATGATACAATTGGTGCACAAGTGGCATACAAGCACACCATACATCACTCCAGGCAGGAGTTGCTTTATAGACCAGTTTTTAGTGTTGCTCAAAAGTTAGGAAGTTTCAGCATTTCTGTTCACTAGGGGAATTTGTTACTAAAAATTAAATGTCAAATATAAAGCTCAACAAACTTGGCAGAGGACTTTGAACCAAGCCTTCCTCCTGCCTTAAGTAGCTCAATAACTGCCTCCCAGCTCTGAGGCAAGAGGATAAAGTAGTCTTCACCAGAAGATGCCATGGGTACAGACCAGTTGTACAGGAGACAGTTTGATAATGAATCAAGTACAGAGTTATCCAACCATATTTACAGGAAACTTACGTATTTACAGATAAGGGGGAAACTAACACTTGGCATTTCTTTCCTTTTTTTTTTTTCCTTCCCTCTTCTCTCTTTTTCAGTGCGGCTAAAATAAGGCAAAACTCGAAGAAAAGCTTCAGTGCGAACTTTTACTAAACTTCCAGAATCACGGCTTTTTCACCCCATTTCCTGGAGGCAAAAGAAGCTGAACTTACTAAGTGACACTGTCAAGACAAGCCAGTAAGGAAAATTAGTTACACCCCTACCTTCAAGCACTCATGTCAGCAAAGCCTTTGACATTTATTTTAGGAATACACTGTAAGAAATCATCACAAAGCAGAAGTGTATATCCACCTCACAGTCTTACCTGTCCTGCATTTACTTTTCCCTGAACTGTTGTGAGCGTAACAGACATCAGAATGGAAAAGACTGAAACCAACAAATAGCTAATAATCCTGCACTTCTCACATACACACAGCCTTCTGCATATGGACACTGGAGCATGGAAGTTAAGCCTGTGACAGAGGGACCCTAGCCAGGCATCTGCTATTCCAATGTGCCCTCTGAGACACCTGAGCCCAAAAGTCTTTTTAGTGCCTCAAAGAGCCTTTTTAAGAACACAGGGACAAAACAAAACCTTCATGATTTTCGGAAGTACCTGGAACTAGATACACACCTCTAAATTTAAATGTCTTGAAATTTCCTCATTAATTCACTCAGAAAAACTTGGCAGTTGAAAGTTACTTGAAAAGATTGGCCACCACGTACAATTTTTTTCTGTGAGGATGCTAAGCATTCACCAAGAAGGAAGAGCACTTTTCTATACTAACATATGGCAGTCCTATGGAAGCCTGCAGTGTTTCCGTGGTTGCCTTTTTCTGATGAATTCTGGAGTGTACCACATTCAGTTAGTTTTAGGATTACTCGTTCCTAAGAAGCCATCTGGTATAAAGGGAAGCCTCACAGAAAAGGCAAGCACTGCACTCAAGTGTCAGCTTCCCAAGTACATATACTCAGCCCAAAATAACTGTTTCAGCAAGGCATGATGACAGAAGTAGAATTTCTTTGCATTTTCCAGAGCCAAAGCAGGTGGTCACAATATCTCCAACCCCCCACTAAATCCATCTTCACATAACTAGGATTTCTACTCCTTGCACTTCTGTGATTCAGTTTTACACTGTACTTAAATACATTAGTTTCTTCAGAAATTAAACAACTCCTCTCAAGGCAAAAAAACCTGGAAGAGAACAACAACTTTTAAATACCTGAGTACAAACCTGAGTATCAGGTACAGCACAGATTATTGAAATTACTGAAAAGTACATGTTTTCAAGAATTTCACCAGATGTTCATGATACCTATTCACAGTCAAGGCAACAAACATGTTGCTTTTATCTTCAATCCTTACATAAGGTGTCACTAAAATCTTCAAATGCTTGAAAAGATATCCTCAGAGTTAGTTTCATTTAATCTTTCAATTAAAAGCTCCCAAAGCAAATCACTCCCACTCTTAATAATTAAACTCCTCCATATGGCAAGTAGGCTGAGCAGGATATAACAGATAACTTGACAATGTCATTTGTGACATTTAAGTGATTAGAGTAAAAAATAAAGTTCATCATTGCAGCACATCTTTCCACAAAAGAAAAAAAAACACATTTAAAAAAACAGACAAAATTTTTTACAAAAGGGGCAGAACACATTAATCTTCTAATCACAACACTGATATCATTTAGATTAGCTTCCTGAAGAGGAAAATGCAGTAATACTAATGACAGCAGGAAAAGGGGAAGGAGTGGCAATGGGAAAAAATATTTGGGACACTGTCTCCAAAGAATTCTAAAATGTAAATTATCTCATTAGGCTTTCCCACTACTCCATATTAGAAACTCGGGTCATATCTGAAATTGTGTTTACAAACAACAGCAGACTCAGACTCATAGACTGTAAGACTCATAGATGAAATGCCTGATGGCAAACCCCAATACCTGAAGCATTTGTTTCTGAATACACATGTAGAGCTTAGTCACTGGCAACACTTCAGTTTTTTAAAACAAACAGCAACAAAGCAACAACTATTTGCAGTTCAGATCCGTGAAAGCTGCCATAAATCTTTTTAAATCTACTAAACATCCTTCCGTAAAAACACGTGTCATTTCACATAACCTTAAAAGAAGTTATTACCACTTCAGTATGCATACCAGTGATCTTTACATGAGAGAATCCAGCCTGGCTTAGTCACTGCTGAGAAGCATCCATTTATTCCGCTATTTCAGTATCTTTTAATATATGCAAACGGATTATATTCTTTCCCCCGTATGGAAGCTTGATGAGGCAAGCAAGGCTTTGAATTTTCCTTAAATCACCATTAGCTCATCTCTGCTTTATCCACACCCACAAGAAAGCTGTCTAATTTGAACTTAAATTTCTTCCTTTTTTTTATTTATTTTTACCACACAGAAGAAATACGAACAAAAAAAAAACTACCGAAAGCACAGTTTTTTAAAGCAGAAATTCAGTCAAATAATGCCATTATAGCAAAATCAAGTGTTAGGGCATTTCCAATTCAAGCTTTTCTAATCTTTCATAGGTAAAAAGCTTCAAAACAAACTGCAGAACAGCAAATACCATTAACTTTCTGATCACCTGTTAAGACATTGAAAACATGCATTATCTTAGAAAACTGTTTAGTAGCTTCATAGCAATAAAAATGTTAAACATTGTTTAGATACAAAAGGAATTCTCTACAGAATTATATTTTTTAAATCTAATTTTGCTTTCATTTAGCCACATTTCACGTTACTATCTCAATTCAGCAATGCTTGTTTAAAAAGGAAACTGCAAAAATGGGTTTGAATACATTAATCATGTCAAGGATTATCCTGACAGGCTAAAATATCTGTTTAAAGACTTCAGTTAGACTGTTGGGAAATTAATTATTAAATTACAACACTGCTCTAACTAAACGAAAACAAAGAAGATGGATTCATGGCTTTTCCATCTCCTTCCCACACCCTCCCTGACACAGACCAAAGGGAAGAGGAAGTTGGCTAATTATTGTATACAATGGTCAAAGTAGACTGATTTAGAAGAGGAACTTCTGCCAATCCCAACAAAGCAGGAGGAGAGGAAACTGGGAGATGCATCTTACGCAAGCCATCGAAAATTCTGGGTTTTCCTTCTTCCAGCTTTATTTGTACTTTAACAATACTTATCATACAAACACATATAACCATTCTGTTAATAAAAACTGTTAAAAAATAGTGCCAGATGTCCGATACCTACTCTCAGCAATAGGAAAGCCTGTCTCACTTAGTAAGTATGAGACAAAGAAGGGAAATATTTTAATGCCATTTAAATCTAAGATTTCATCCATATTAATGTGGCAGTGAAGACTATCTAACACAACTTTAAATACATATGCACATAATAGTAATTATTAACATCTAAAATTAGATTAGTTCCAAGAAAAAAAATTACATCAGTTCAAAGATTAATTAATTTCATAACTTCATCTGAAATACAAACACACCCTTAACAAGACAAAACAAGCAAGACAGTATTTTTGCCTTAAATTCCATTTGTGTTTAAACGTTACAGCTATTGAAGGAACAGGACTGCAGATTTACTATTTGACTTCCTTTGTTGACAGAACATTACTTAAGCTGACGGAACAAAATAAAACGTGCATTTGTATATATTCATAATACAAATCTAAGCACATGTATCAACACACATCTATGCTTTTTATGTATTTTAGGTTTGCCTAGTTCTTTACTGCTCTTCTAACAACTTTCTCCCTTTTCTAACAGCAGGAAGCTGGAAAAGATGCAGGAAATCCCTGATCCTATACTATAATCTGGCCAAGAATTTGCCAGTTCTCAAGGAAGAATAGTATAGCATTTAAGCCACTTTCTTAATTTGGTCAGGAAACCAGAAAAGCAATTTACAGGTGACCTTCAAACATCTGACAATATGTCCATCTGATTTCTGAAGCAAACTTCCTTTAACTGTTTTCTAGATATTCTCACTTAGAATTCCATCCTTGTCAACACCTTTGCTGTGTATTAGTCTGAAAGCCTGATCTTTAGGCTCTCAGTGAAAGTGTATCTCTAATATTATGTGTACCAATTTCTACTCAATAGCTAAGCAGAGCACAAGCCACTTAATTGTTTTCTGGAAGACAGTGATCTGCAGAACACAATAACCATGACAGTACTGCTGATAAAAAGTTTATAAGCTTCATTTGTGTTGAAAAGGTAGCTCAACTTCTTAGAATGAAAAAGAAGGGGGTGGAAGCACTTGAAAAGGATTTTACCACCTTATATAATTTTTAAAAAGTTTAGTAAAAGGTGTAAGAAGTTTCACAGGTATGGTTTTAAGATTTAAGATTAAAAACTATCTTTTAAGATCTAAATCTTTTTTTTTTTCTAAATCTTTTTTTTTTTAAGATCTAAATCACTTTCAGACAAAAACTGAAACATGCTAGAATTCTAAATTAGAAGAGTGTATTAATGTAATATTATTTTCATATAAAATTATACATACATATCTTTAAACTTCTACTTTTAATAACATTTTTTCCTCTGATATATTTATTTTCACATATGATTCATAATCATATCCTATATCCATGAATCAGGCATGTAAGCATGACATTGCTGACATTACAGAATTACTTCAGTCTTCTACACCATCTGATCTAGTACATATATTATTAACTGTTCTACCCAAGGAATCAAATTTAATCCTCTGTGAGCACCATCTGCAGCATCGTCAGTTCCCTCAGAGTTCCTGTAACAACATGTTGTCAGAATGTATTTATACTTTAAGAGAACATATCAGAATTATACAACTGAATCCTAAATTAAAATCACATAACATCTAACATTGTACTTAAAATAAAGGAAGCTTAGCATCTGGGCATTTTTTTAAAAATACAGTCTGTTAAGATTCTAGCATTTGAGGATTAAATTTGTCAGCCTATGTAATGTTTACACTTTCAGAAATACAAAGGCATTGGGTGCATACTCATTTTATTTAATCAATAACACCATAAAGTAATACTTCCTTTCAGCACTATTCAACATATCAGTAATTTGAAGGATGTATAAATATCAGTCCCTTTAAATAGTCCTATTAGCTTATGTGAAGATTTATCTGTGCAGATTGCTGGCTAGTTAAAGACTATCTTACTTCCAGAAGCTTACATGAACTGCTCTGCAGTCAGCACTCACATCCAACTTCAGATTGCACAACTGGCACGTTTGCTTCTACTAATATGCTGCTAAATATTTTTCTCATGATGAATTTCACCAAGTGATAAACCACATTGACAAATCTACTGGTGGTGTCTCAGTGCACCTTGGCTTATTTGATGCAAATAAGATCTAAAGAGTCCATTTAAAAAGAAAATATAATAAAACAAAGTAAAAACAAAAATAAAAGAGTCACAGAGTCTTTAGAAATAACATATCATTATGTATTGATTCAACTTAACACATATAGTGGTATGTTCATTTACCAGAATAAACCATAGCTGCACATATCTTGGACACATATTGGTTGACACCATTTTGATAAACATTTCTGAGCCCATATGAATGGGTAAAATGGTGTAGTTTTCCAATATATATTCCTTAGTTGTTAAAGTGGTGAATAAAATAGAAGGTAGTTCTTACACAAAGAGCACACACAACTCATACACTGGAATCACACAGAGTAGAACATTAGGAAATTCAGTTCAATTAAACAAGAGCTTCAAAACTTAGAATAAGCCATATAATGTTAGAGATAATCAGGACAGATTATTACTGGTTTGTTGTGGGTTTTTTAAAATTATACTACAAAATATGGCTCTTCCTATCAAAATTAGTTAGATTCAATTTGCATACAACTTTGAAGTAGTAGTATTCCACCTCTAGATAAATCTCTGGAAGTCACATACAAAAGAAAACAGTAACGTTCCCCAGTAATCTACACCCACCTGAACAACACACATTGCCAAATCCTACCTGTACAGCTTCAAATACCACCAGTTGCTCCCCAAAAGCATCAGCATATTCAGGATGAGAGGAAGAGCCAAGTATTAATTTCATATATGCAGAGTAAGCCGAAGGCCAATGCTAAAAGGGTTCCTAACTGTTCGTGCCCACACTGCTGGTTCCTGTCCCTGTACTACTTCCTTTCTTGTACCAACATAAGCACATTTGTGAAACCATGCTGCAGGAAGGATCAGGAAACTGATTCTGCCTGAATTGTTTATCTATACGCCTACACAAACACTTGTGACAACAAAGGCATAGAGGGAGGAGGAAACTCATGCAGAAGCAGGCAGGATCACACTTCATAGGCAGTGCCGCTGCTAAACCCTGATCCTGACATGCCCAATGTTACAACTGAACAGAACCAGCAACACAGTAGGTGAGCAATAGACTGAAAAATGGAATTAATGCAGTAGAACAACATCTACACTACTTGAGTGGAAAACTCCAGCTTTATCTTTTAGATCCTTGCTTTCTCTACTAAGAGGCATAGGACAAGGCCATGGCCTGGACAACCTCTTGCAATTAATAACTATGAAGTGGAAAAATTACACACATTTACTTGCAACAAGTCGACATCATGGCTGGACTTTAAATACAACACTGAACTCTCTAATTGAAGCAATCTGCATTTTTTCAAGTAGATTTTGTGGCCTATAAAACGTAAAACAGACTTTTGTATCACTACAACAGGAGTTAACAGCAACCTTAATCAAAACACTCCACAAGATCCAACAGAACAATTTCTTAACACCACTGCCAGCAAGATCAGAATGTGCTGTTTCTCCAAGGCTCTCTTCACAAGCCTAGAGAAGTCACAAGCTCCACTTCAGCTGCAGTCAGTTGCCATCATAAACAGTACATCTTCAGAGACACATCCCTACAAACTTGCGCTGGCAAGCTCAAAGTATGGCTGGCTCAAAGTAAGTGCATGTCTGTCCCAAATGTTGCTAAAATTTATGTAGTCCCTTCATTCAAACTCCAATTTTATGACCTGTTTCAAAAACTGAGGAGCCAGAGCATACATTAAGAATTCAACACACAATAGTATAAAGAAGCAACATAATAGAATAGGATCTGTCCCAAAGCTGACAAGCCACAACACCTGGCTAAAGCCATGTGAGTTTCTGTTCAGATTGTTTTGTTTTGTTGCTTAGTGGCTTTTTATATTTTTATTATTGGCAGCACAAAATAGTTTTCTGAAAAGAAGATACAGCCAGGAAGATACTTGTGGAAAGCTCAGAGGAAATATGTATAAAGGTATTTTTAAATTTAACACTGTGACAATTGAGGTTACAACCAACTGTAAAAGAGTACAAGACACCTTTAAAGGTAATCAATGACATTAAGAAATATATAAACTACTCTTAAAGTCCTAATATATATTCCTGACATACATTGGAAAGAACCAAAATGAAAGGAAGGGCAGTGAAGTTTTTCCACGTAATGACTACTTTTACTTACAAGAGTCATTGCAGGCACTTTATGAAATACGTACACACAGTTTATTTAAATAAAACATTTCTGTGTATAAATTAAGAGTCTTACATAAGACTTTTAAACACTAATATTGATTTTTATCTATCACATTTGGAAAGATTAAAGCATGAAAAAAAAAACCCAGGTTTTTTATATACTGCAAATGGACCTCAGTATCTCAAGCATAGAATTACCAATGCTTCTGCTGCTGTTTGCTCCCTGCAACAGACAGAAGTAGGGAAACAGGCACCAAGCCAAATTCCAAGATACTTGGAATGTTTCTGCTACGTTATTTTTTTTTTTAATATATCAAACATCAACATGTACAGGCAGTCCATCATTTTCAATATGAAAAAGGAAGTAACTTCCAAAAGTTAAAAAAAGCCACCTGCCTGCCATTAAGTATAAGCAAAAGTAAACCAGAACCATGAAAGATTAATTCTATTTCAATACATTCAATTAGATCCCATTTTAAAAACAACACCACCAACAACAACAACAAAAAATCAGGAAATTAATTTCACATGAGACTTTGTTTCCCACAGAAACAAAAATGTTATTAACAGAACATAAAGAAAAAATACTTTTTATTAAACTGGAATTGTTTTCAAATATGTTGAGGTTTCTGTATTTTGTTAGCTGTCCTGTTGCTGGCTTGTGGCTTCCATACAAATAAAACACATCTGAAATTCTTCCTTCACACTGTGAATATAAGCACATTTTGTAATAGTATTCTAGTTTGGAATTTCACTGTGGTTTAATCAAATACAAGAACCATACATTCTACAGGCTTTGTCTCCAGGATTATTCTCATGCCCTAAATGCAATATTTAACAAAGTTGACATTCAGAAACCAACCGTTCTGTGACAGTCACATCTATCAACCAGCATAAATGTTTTAATCTTTTCCATATGACCACAGTGATTTGAAGGTTAGAAATCTTTTCCTTAAATCTGGTTTACATGTAGCCATTTTAAAGCAATTTTTTATACTAAGTCATCTGCTGAGGACGGTGGGACAATGTTTTTCCACTCTGCATTTCTACAGAATACTGAGCACAGTCAACATAGTTTATATCACAAAATGGATAACAGTTATACCTTACTCCATAACACAGAGCTACATTCTTCATTTAGTCCATTAAAACACAAAGCAAAGTTTCTTCCTTTCATTAAGTTCCATTTCTATTTATTAATATTTAAAATACCACGTAAGTTAACACAGAAATTCCCATTTAACACCAAAACAGATAAACAAAAACACTTTTCTGACATTAAAAATGTTTGCTGATGTTCCCTTCGTGCAAGTGAGTTTTCACCACAAATGCCAAACTAAAGCCAGGTCACATTTCCTCTAAAATCTTACGACAAATGAGTATTTTAAAAATTACCCAGTAAATGTTATCAAAAAACTAAGTTTTCAAACTAGGAGGATACACTCTGAAAAACTCTACTACTGTTCAAAAACTCTCTCTGGAAACATTCATTAAAAGTCTTAGACACATGCTCACTTCTTAACCTACAGTAACATTACAAACAGCCTACACCAGACACACTACAGTACTGACCCTCTATTAGCTTAGCAAGTACCAATTTAGTTCTCAATTCTTCCTTTCTTTTCTGTACAATTTAATGTTAGTATCAAAAACCTTAAAATTTATTTAAAAGGAGAAGTGTTGAGGCATTAAAAAGTCTAGACGTATCAAATTCAATTTGAAAACTTCCTTTTAAGCAAGTCTACAAATTTACTTCTCTGTGAGCTACTAATTCCTACCTCATACAAGATAATACTCTCAAGAAACAGAAGCTGTTCAGATATTTTGAGCTACAAAGTCTCTGTATTTTTCTCAGTGGAATAATAATAAATTATTATATTTTCTGCTCACATCTCCTTAGAGTCAGTCGAATGAAAGAACCTTTCTATATGTGATTTCACCTCGTTTCTCTCCAAAGCCTACTGCTTATATACATGACAGTTTAACACACGAGTAACCTCCAGGCAGAAAAATTGTGAAAATACAATTTTTTTATGTACACAGACTGAAGCATAGCTTTAAGTATCTTCTATACAGAAACAGACTGCAGTTTTGCAGCAAATCGACTGACAATCTAGAACATTCAAGTAACTTTATTTTCTTAAGTAAAATGTTACACTGTTTGACCATAATTGTACATACGAACACACATACTTGCAGCATGCAATCTTTTGTTTTGGAGGCTAATTTTGAATCCATGAATACTACTAGTTCTTAAGGCTTTTGCCTCCCAAATCATGTGCTCAATGAACTTGTTAAATTTTATTAGAATTAAAAGACAACAAAGTTTAAATCCTACATCATTTCAAGGAGATAAATGATTTTCAGAAAGCTGGGTTTGTTTAATCTTGCAAAGAGGAGGCTAAGGCAATCTAACATTTACTTGAAACAAGCTAATTGAAGCAGGTGGCAAACCCTCCTCAGAAGGGGCAGACCACACAACTTGGGGCAACAGTCAGGTTACACACGGAGACGGTCAGGTCATATACGTGAGGAAACCCTTTTTTCCTATGAAGGCAAGCTACTCAGAGGCCATGAAGTCTCCACCCTTAGGGGTTTTCAGAAGTTTGCCAGAAAGCATTATAGATTGTTTCTTGTGACTGTGACATTCTTGCTTAGTGCAAAAGTTTGACCTCCAGTACTCCCTCTCAACCAGCACATTATCTCTTTTGAAAGGCAAATTCTAGAATAGCAACTTCCCCCAAAACTGAATACTCCACAAATACAAATTAAAAAATGTAATACCATAATGAAATGTTAATTGTATGCTTGACATATATTCCTAGCATGCTCCTCAGAAGCATGCTGTTGTGAAGAAGTTGCTGACTCACCACAAACCCAAAGTATAAAGTCAATACATAGTGATAAACAGAACTAACAAGGCCAGCCTGAAGAAACACTTGGAAAATCCTCATCAAATCTCAAATAGGATCTTACAGCACTATAATTTGTGCACAGGTTTTACTACCTTGCAATGTGCTTATGTATCCCTCATGTCCATAATAAAGAATGTTTGAACTCAGGCATATAGAAGAACTGCTTAGGAATGCCTTTGCAAAATCTGTATGTTTTTTATCATTGCACCAGTTCAAAACAATACACTGTATATAACAAAGGGAGATGAGTTTCAAAGCATTCTGAAAGACAATAAAAGCAACAGGTTGTCAGGAACTGGTAGAAGTGCCTAGAGCTTCAAAACAGGGTGATAACCATTAATTGCAACTAAAGCAGGCATATTCATTGGAGAGCAAGGGATTCTTTCAAAGCTACACTGTAGGTTATATAAGATTTCTTTGCATCTTGTACTTTCATACAAAATGCTTTTCATATTAGGAGACATTTTGTATGCAGACGCTTATGAAGGCAAATAAGATAAATTCTACTATACACAGCCATGTCTAGCCCTAAATAAATGAAAACTTTAACTTTTAAGCAAGATACCTATTGCAAAAGTCTACACCTTTGTGCCATGACTAAAGCAAAGAAACTTCATGACAATGTTAGTTTTCCAAAGCTCCAGTAAGAACCAGTGTTGCTTTGGTAAAAACTCTCACCTTTCCTTTTAGCAATATAAAAATTGAAACATTAAATATTCTCTAGGGACAAATACCTAAAAAAAGCTTTTATGGTTTTATTGAATTTTACATAAGTTTCAAGCTTAGGATTTTGAGAAGTATTAACAATTTTCAGATGCAGAAGGAGAAGGGAAGAAAAGACAGTATTCTTGTAAAATCTTTTTGACTGTTTTTATAAGCAGAAAAAGTAACTTCAGAAAAAGTGTTACATAAGTTACTGCACTACAACTGCAATCTTGATCAAAAATAAGATTCAAGTTGCAGTCAATAGCAGGGGAAGGGGGAGGGAAAAAGGCGGTTGTGGAAATGGTAGAAAAGGAGATAGGATTATAAACTGCCAATGTTATTGATCTACTTTAGCAGTGTTACAAAACCAACTTAAAAAAACCCAACATTCACTATATTAACAAAAAACACCAAGAATTTGTAACCTCAAACCTTGCCCATATTTTGACTGGAACCCACTAGAAATTATTGCATATGAAATGCACTAGCAAAATCAGATAACTTGAAATGAAAATACAGTCTGAAGAATTAATGCAGCCAACACCCTGAAAAGGTACCCAAATCTATCCCAATGGAGTTCAGTTCATTAACTAAAAGAAGTTCTATCTTGACAGGAAAAATTCTGAGCTCAGCCCTCATCTGTGGTAACTACCTGCGGCAGCACCTTACCGATGTAAACCCTAAAGCAAACTCAGGATTTAAACAAAACACCAACAAGAATTCATTCCAGCCTTCTCTGAGTAGCATCAACTGTTCCCAGTAACTGCATACTGAATTTGAGCATTATTTATTGAAAGGTGAGCTTTAATGCCATTAACTAAACCCTTTTCTCAAACACTTGCCAGGAGTAGCTTACCTAGTAAGCAGAGTAAAGCTATTAACATTTTCTAAAGTAACAGTAATTAATCAGTGTCAAGCAGCAAGCTGACACGTAAAAATCAATGTATCAAATATTACTTCAGTGTACAAAATTTACGGGTGCCAAAACCTGAAGTTTCATCGGGCATTTTTTTTTAATTCAATTTTTTCAGAAAATAGAAGTCAGTAGATTAAGTAAATTACTGGCAGTAAAATTTCATCTCCACTGTATAAAAGATTCTTTGTTGTTTGTTTTTTTTAAGAGTAATTACTTTAACTCAAGTTTTAATAAACTTAACACTGGAGTTCTTTAAATTCCTTTGTTTCATGCGAGATCACATGGCTATTGATTTTATGATCCCTTAGAAAGGATTATCTGCTGTAGTAAAAACTGGTTCATAGAGTGATCTTTAAGGTCCCTTCCAACCTTAAGTATTCTATGATTATATGATAGAATACAATTTTTCTAGTTTGACAATTAAAATAAATATTACAACACTAATTTAAAGCCATAAACAAGACTGCAGGACTACTACACTGTAGCAAAAATTATCTACCATTTGAAGTACAGAATACAAAAACGTACAGAAATTGTCAAACCAAAAAAAGCCAAACAGCTTAACTTTGATAACATGAAAGTTGAAAACCAAGTACAAGCTTTTAAATGGCTACAGAATTTTGAAAAACCTGCAGAGATTATTTTTTAAATTACATTAATAAAATGCAATGTTGCTACCAAAGCACTCCCTTGAAAATAATTATGCCTTTCACTATTAAGTGTGCTTTTTCATAAGAGGTCAAACAAACAGAAAAAAATCAACAAATGCAGACCAGTAAGGTGACAAAGGAAATACCCAGCTCCAGAACATGTATTTTCACATACTTTTACTCTAAAAGCAAGTATTCCTCTTATCCTAAAACAAAGCAATAAGTAACTCATGTCCACCCTCTATAATATGCAACATCATATATACCCTTTCTCTTGTTTTTAAACTCCTTAAGTGAACACAAGCACACCCCTTTCTTACCGGACTGAGCCTTCTACCTGCAGGCCAATTTGTAAGGACCCAAAAAAAGAGAGAGCAAGAGGGTGAGGGCTGTCATAAAAAGAGATAATCTTTATATGCTTAACCACCCACTTGCACTTTTCAAATTAGACCAGCGTGTCAGAATTGTATGCTTCTGTGGATGCATGAAAAAAGCCACTACACTCCTGAGGGAAAATATGTATGTATATAGTTGCTAAAAGTTATGTAAAGTACAAAAAAGCAAGCAACTAGATAAAATTAAAACTAAGACAAGCAGAATTTTAGCAAGTTTTTCACAGGACTATCTTGATACTAATTACCTCTTTTTTAACTTTTCTCACAATAATTTTTAATCCTATAGCTATTGCTACATAATAATCTACATCAATAAATGCCAAGTTCATATACCAATAACTGAAAACAAGTCAATTGACCTACTTAAGAAAAACACCTGCAGTAGCCCAGTCAAACCCGCCAGGGAAGAATTTGAAAGTGGTTTTGATCTTTGTTTAAAAAAAGCCTGATGACAATTTAAAAACAATACAACTGGGCAATATTTTCATGTCACATTTTTTCTCCAAAATAATGCCAGAGTCCAGAATTTGTTCAGTCACCCTGAGCATCTTGATCCAAGCCTTACAGTGTCACCTCAGCTCTGCCTGAACACAGTAGACTCGTTTGATTAATCGGTTTCTGTAGTCTAGAGAATTATCCACCCACATCAAGATGTCTGATAGAAGCCACACCTCAGAGAGGTTTCAAACAGAAACAAGGAAATTGGGCCAAACATTTAGCCATGTCTGTTGCATCGAGTCTTCCTGTCACCTCTGAGACTGCAAACTAACCCAAACGCCTGTCTCTTCTGATTAGCATCTTCCCTTCTTTAATCACAGCTCCACTGCTCAGCCACCCCAACGTCCCATGTGTGGGCATGACGCAGAACAAACTGCAGCTCAAGCCCAGTGCAAGATGAAGCTACAGCCTCTGTGGTATGTCATTAACTAATCAGGAAGACAACAGAAATCTGATTTTGTAATTCAGTCTTGAGATTTTCTGTATGGGTGCAAGTATTTAACTCAGCTTGCACATGCCTCAGGCAGGACTCACTAAAGCGAACATAATCACTTTAGCACATCACTGAGCAGTCTATTGCTAGAACTACCAGCCTGTGGTTTTGCCTGCTCATTACACAGCCAGGAAAACAGCATGATTTGAATCAGCTACAGAAATACTTAGTACTCCAGTCAACTTGTTATCTAGCACAAAAACAAGTTTACAAAGATACTACATATACTGCCAGATAGCTACAGCTACCAATACATACCATAATGCAAATCAATGTGACAGGAGAAGCACGCAATGCTTATTCCTACCCTACATATTCAATATTTTAAAATTAGCAGAAAACTGACCATAATGTCTTACTTTCTGCTTTCAGTTCCTACAATTAATTAGGTTGCCACTTTTGCTGCTTGTCTCACCTCTCCCTCCACTTCATCACACACACATAGCTTATTCCCCAATTTGCTTATATTTTTCTTCTTACCTTTCCAAATCTTCTCCTAGTGTCCTCCACGTTTCATTTCAAGTCACAAGGTTTTCATACCAGTTTCTTGTCAAGCCCCTTATCTATGAAAGGGGTGTTATCAAACCACTTCTAGATAGTTTCAATGTTCTGATACCAAATTCATCTTCCTACCATTTTTTTAACCGTAAATATCACATCATACATAGCAATCTATCAATTTGTTTACTTGACTATGAAAACCTGCTACTTCGTCTTCCTTCTCAAAATCCAGTTAATCACTTCCTAAAAAATGTGTGTTTTTAAGCAGTAGCAACAATGTATTTCTCTTCATCCTTCTCACCCACCCTGAAATGTTATAGGGGTTCCCTGAGGTTCATTTCTCATTTTATCAATGATAGAATAGTTACATATAACTAGACATGACTAATCAGTTGGGGTTTTTTTGTGTTCTATTGTTTATTTTTAATTTCAGAAAACTATTTACTCAAATAGTACATTGCAGAAAGAATTACAGAAAAAAATCAGAGGGACAAAGAAAATTTGATCCCAATAATAAAAATCTCTGCTCCTGCCCAGGAAAGGGAGTAACTCCAGATTAACAACATTGCCTGGCAACAGTATGATCACTACCCAGGATTTCATTCATGGCTACACTTGCACAAACCATATACCAATCTTGAAAATTTAAACAACAATGTAATTTTGTGTGCAAGGAAAAAAGCATCTTCTCAAATATTGCTGAAGGCAAATACAGATTTTAGGGGTAGCAGAATTTAGCAAAATTCTACATGTTTCCATTAACAGTAGAACAATGCTAAACTTTAACCACTTTCCTTTATTATTTACTTCCTCAGTGTTTGCCTCAGAGTTAGGTTAATGAACCTGCAGGAAAGCAAAGATCCTTCCACAGAACAATTAAGAGAGCTCTTCAAAACAGGTACTTGTATGCCATTCAACATGACCTGCTAAATTTGATCATTTAGTTATCCAGCTGTCTTCAAGCTGTCTTGCTGTAGTATTTCATCTCTTTAAGTACTGTACATGAACTAAGAAGCCCTGCCTTTCAACCTCTTCCATGTGAGGGGAGTTATGACTGCCTGATGCTGTGCAGATTCCCAGATAAAGTACACACTAACTCAGAGATCTCAGCAAAGTAATCCTTCAAGCCATAAAACTCAGTTCATCATGCACTTATTTTCTCCCCCAGAAACAGTGGTTGTGTTCTTTCATTTAACATTGATATTTCTTGGGAAAAAAGCCAAGGAACATTTGTGTTAAAAAGACAAAGTAGTATATCATAAAATCTTAACACTTGTTTATCCCACCTAAAGCTTTCCTTCATTAAACCGGGTTACAGTAAAACAAAAAACCTGTGTTTCAATTTTCTTATTTATTCTTGTTTTCCCAAACACCAACAACAGAATTTAATCTTTGCAAAATGAGAACATGTTTACATACTGCTTAAAAGAAAAAAAAATTTTCTTTTCTCTGTGAAAGGGAGAGAAATGTAATTAAACTAAAGGAAATAATAGTCTCATCATTATACATTGATTTGGACATATTCTAACTGACTAGAATCTAAGCAACTTTACCATATAGTATTTGTGCATAAATATGCACAATATATATATTTGTATAGTATGTGAATAAAATGTTGCTTCCTAATAGGAGTTACTTAAAAAAAAAGAGGTGGTATGGTTGATCATTTGGTGGCATCAACTCTTGCTAAAAACACTGGTGTCTGTCTGGAATTGCTTTTTCCAGAGACACTCTTTCAGACAACAATTGACAGTATTATTCACAAATACGATTTTAGGCATATTATTACAGAATCATAGAAAGATTAAGGTTGGAAGAGACCTTAAAGATCTTCAAGTTCCAAGCTCCCTGCTATGAGCAGGGACATCTCACACTAGGTCAGGTTGCATAAAGACTCATCCAACCTGGTCTTGAACACCTCCAGGGAGGAGGGCGCTTCCACAACCTCCCTAGGCAACCTATTCCAGCACCTTACTTGCCTCATGGTGAAGAATTTCTTACTGATGTCTAACCTAAATCTCCCCTCTCTCAATTCAAAACCATTACCCCTTATGTCCTATCACTGTCCTCTACTAGTGAAAAGTCCATCCCCAGCTTTCCTGTAGGCCCCCTTCAGGTACTGGAAGGCCACTATAAGGCCCCCCCAGAGCCTTCCCTTCTCCAGGCTGAATAGCCCCAACTCCCTCAGCTTGTCTTCATAGCAGACGTGCTCCAGGCCTTTGATCATCTTGGTGGCCCTTCTCTGGACCCTTTCCAACAGGTCTCTATCTTTCTTGTGTTGAGTGCACCAGAACTGTATGCAGTATTTCAGGTGGGGTCTCACAAGAGCAGAGCAGAGCAGAGGGTCAGAATCCCCTCCCTGGCCCTGCTGGCCACACTTCTTTTAGTGCAGCCCAAGATGCAGTTGTTCTCTGGGCTCCAGCTCACACTGGTGGCTCATGTTAAGCTTCTCATCTACTACCACCCCCAAGTCCTTTTTCCCAGGACTGCTCTCCAGCCATTCTCCCCTGAGCCTGTATTTGTGCCTGGGGTTGCACCGACCCAGGTGCAGGACCTTGCAGAAGGCCTTGTTGAACTTCATGAGGTTGACATTGGCCCACCTCTCCAGCTTGTCAAGGTCCCTCTGGATGGCATCCCTTCGCTCTAGGGTGTCAAATACTCCACACAGCTTGGTATTGTCAGCAAACTTGCTGGGGATACACTCAAGCCCACTGTTCATGTCTCCAACAAAGATGTTGAACAGCACTTGGCCCCAGTACTGTGCTTCTATCCCTTCATTGGTCCAGAAGCAACTGGTTAAAATCTTGTTTAAGAATGTAATAAATATCTTACAGAAGTGGAGCAGTAGCTTATCTATGCTCTTAAAATAACCATATACCTGGGGCTCCAGAAAAGACTGTTGCAAGGCCATAGTTGTAGCACAGTGATTCAGTGTTAACTCTTCCTTACAAAAACCATTTACTAGTTGATTTATGTCCTGAAGTGTGAAGACTTGTTCCAGACTGCATGATTTTTATAGATCTCATTTTGAAAAAACTTTGGTGTCTTGGACATGAAGATCATTAGAACTCCTTGCCATAACTGTGTATTACATGATATGTAGAGGAAGTTTTGGGTTTTTTGCTCTTCTTGCATGTAGCTTTTCAAAATACTATCAGTTGAAAAAAAATAATAAAAAGAATCAGTATTTGGTTCAGTTTTTCTCTGCATTGTTTTCTATTGCCCTGACTTTTGCATATGATGATCTCCCATTTCTTTGTAATTACTCTGTTTGGAGATCAGGAGAATAGCACAAGTACTCAAGAGTGGTATAATTACTTCTAGCATTTCTTGGTTTAGTAACTTGTAATAGTTGCTTATTAAGCAAATAACAGAGTTAACACCAATTAGCAATCTTTCTGGTAAAAAATTATCTGCTAAAACAAATTCCAATGTGCATAATTTCCTCAGGTGACTGACATTACACAGACCATCAAGAGTCATTCTTTGGTGCCTTCACTTCAACATATCCCACTCTCCTTTCTCTTCAGGTTGTCATAGCTGGCATTTGATGTTGACATGCTTAACTTCGTCAACAGCAAAATTAAGCAGGAAGGGAAAAGACTGCTATGCTTGGTATAATTTCTGCGACTGAACTTGTACTCTTCAGCACTGACAAGGGGAACAAGTCTTAGTTTCTGTTCTGTGTATAAAGAGAGAAATCCTTTCAGTATAAAAGATGAACTGGTGTTCAATATTTCTCTGCTGTATTTGTAACCTATCTCTGAAAAGTTGTCTTGTTTTGATCTCTTGAGTCCAACAGCTTATGAAAGGGATTTTATATGATTTATTGACTGTTGAATTTGACTTCAGGTAAAAGACTAGATTACCTTAAAGAAGCAAAGTTTTCCAGAACTGATTTTTCTCCTACAATGTACTTAGGCAATATTTTTTGTATTGGTAAGAGAAGAGAAAACTTAAAGCACTCTAGTAGGCTGAGTAAAAGGAAGACATTAAAACGAAGTGTAATTTTTCTTTACTGGGTAAACATTTTATGTTACACAGCAAACAAATGGAGGACATTCTATGAGGAACCTGTTGGCTTTGTGTGACCAAGCATTCCTGTGGATCCAAACTGAAAGAACAATTCCAGACAGACACCAGTGTTTTTAGCAAGAGTTGATGCCACAGGAATTGAATCCTCTCCCCTATCAGGAAGTTAAATTCTAGCAAACTGGTTCTTAATAACAGACAACAGGGATAGATGCTCTGCAGAAATGCAAGCAAACTCTTTCATAAAAGCAGTAAAAATATTGCCCAAGACCACTTTGTTCCAAATACAATGTTTCACTGATCCATCAAGATACATAGGTGCATCCAAAATTTTATTCCATTAATTCTCTTTAAAAATTAGGTAACAGAAGAATATGATACATGCATAAAATCCTCCTTGTCTGTTATCCTTGTCTGTTGGTTATTTTGAAATAAGCAAAAATTCATCAGTAGGACTAAATTACCTACATAAAAGTGAAAAAAAGCCTTTAGGATTTCTTGCAGCATAATTTCAGTACTACTAATTTTTGGACAATCTGTTCTCAGGCACGCACAGACAAATTCTGCTAAACCAAGTTTTTTTTAAAAGTAAACCAATTACTAAACAATACCCTAAACCCAAAAGGTACTTTATCAGTGGATTAGCTAACAACTTCTAGTCACACAACTAAAGTACACAAGAGAGCATGCCATGAGTGGAATAAGGAATACATACTGTCGGGCACCCTCAAAGTGGAAAATTTCAGAATCAGCACATTTCTCATATAAAAACAAACCACACAATTAAAGATGTATCTTAATTTAGCATTTCTGTTTTGTGTTATACTTGTTTCTTAAACAGTTATGACAAAATATTGTTTATTCACATGAACAAACACAACAAAAGAATGTGAGACAAGGAAAATTCCAAAGCAATATTTCCTAGGTTCCTTAACTTGCTGGGAGTTCCGTATGCAACTCCTAAAACATTATATAAAACAAGTCTGTCACCACGGCTACTCTAATGACTTGTGTATCTAACTGCTATTAATGCTAAGGTTTTTTTTTCTAGACAGATGCAGGCTTTTGTACAACGCATCATGCAGCATGCACAACCTTTGTTACCCTCCCTTGACACAGCTTTCCCCTGGCCCATCCTTCACTACACTAGCATTTTTTATTTAGTTTCTCTGCCCATGCGCTAGCCATTGAGCACTCACAAGAGGCAATCTCTCATTAGCTACTCTAATTTGCCTCCTATTTCCCTAGTTCATCTCCTTCTACAACCTGGGTGGGTAGCAGCGACAGCTGGTTGGCACATCAGATGTTTTGCCAAGCAGGTGCATGGACAGAGTGGAGGAGTTAATTTTGACATGTCTTTTGCTGAAAGCTGCTACTTTTATTATGGAATATTTCATATTCGTTGAATATTCACTTATTTACTAGTATCACTATACACAAGGTCCCAGTTCAGAGGGGGTATTATTGCTATAATACAAAATGTAAAAGTCTTTTTGCATCTATTAGGTGCATTACACTAAACACTAATAGCGTTTGGAACATTAAGTGTTAGCTCAACCATCAACTCTGAATGCAATGAAACAGACATTAATTAATTGGGCCAAAACCACAAAAAGTCAAAATTAATTCAGACAGTATTAAGACCTATTTGGCTTTCACTCATATATTAAGAACAAACTCCAGAATTCTCAAGCACTTGCTCTAACGACATTCACTCCCTACATGAACTGAACTACCTTATAAATAATACTAAAGCAAAAGCTGCAAAGAAAATTTACTTAATGGACTTCTTTTGAACATGTTGCTTAGCAAGTTCCATTGGATAATCAACCTAGGAGGTAAATAACACAAGTGAACAAAAGTGAAAGTAATGTCAGAGAGATATCCCGAATTTTGCCCAAGAAAAAAAGACATTAATTTTTAAAATTACTTGACAGAATAAGTCACTTATTTCTGAGGAAAATCACTATTTATAAATACATTACTTAGTTATTAAAAGATTTGCATATAAAGATCTGCCCTGCAGATTTCTGGAGGTTTTAATTACATTAAACACATTCAGCTGTTGTTAGAACAGTACAGAACTTAAGCATAAATGTTGATTTATTGCAACTTGCATTACTCAGATGTAACAGGTAAGAACTCTTTGCAGATTCCAACATTAGCCTAAAAAGGGCTAACTCTGGAGAATCCGATCAGATATTCTGAACGACTACTGAAAGATCCTCAAATGCAGAACAACTGTAGGCTCCTAACAAGCAGCAGATTATGTGCCACCAAAAAAACACACTTGAAGATTTTGGGTTTTCTCTGTCTCTCTGATAGCTTTCAAGAACAAGCCTATGCCGTAAGAAAAAGAAAGACATTGCCCACAATTCTCATCCTCCCTACTGCAAAACACGCATGAATAGTAATGAACTGCTAAGAGCAACTCCAATGCTATGGTGGCTTGCAAAGAGAGTAGGCAGACCAATATTCTCCTTGTAACTAAACTAATCACAGTTGCATGATACCGAACAATTGTGGGCGAGAATATCACAATTTCTAATTTAACACAACGTTCTGCTATGAAGTACAAACTGTTACTTAAACTTCCCAGATGCAATTAATGCAGAGGTGGAATTGTTCCTTTATTTTCCCATAGCTGTGCTTCAGTCTTATCTACAGATCTAAAATATTTCTATTAAGATGTTCAGAAGCACATTAACTGATAGTAATCTCCTCTTTACTGATGGTACTCCTTATGAACACAGGCAGATGGACTAGAAGTAGCCAAGCACCTTACATCCACAAAAAAGCAAAAAGCTAGCAAAGCATGGAAATGCTGTCTTGAAACTACATAGTATTTTCAGTTATGTGGTGTTGCATCCAGAGTTCTACAAGACCCACACAATTCCTGCATAAACATTTGGCAACAGGGAACAGAAGTATTTAGCTCTTCAATATTTTTTTTCCATTATTAAACTGGAGAAAAAAATGGTGAATCAAATGAGGCGAAGAGGCCCATTAAGAAGGTTGGGGTATACAACCAGAACACACCAAACACATACAAGATTTGTTGTGGTGGAGGAGGAGGCAAGGCAAGACAAGTGCAACATCATGACTCAACAGATAAGACATTTAAAAGAATATTACAAAATACATTATGAAATATTAGTTCATAATAGAATGGATATATATATTGTGTGTTATGAATATATATTCATGTATTAATTCATAATATATAATATAATTCATCATTCATTAATTTCCTTACACTGCTACCCACAATTCAGATGAAGTCTGTATAGTTTGAAAGCTGAAGTGTATTCAGTCATAGATCATCCTCTCTAAGAAGCTTCAAACCTTCTGAAAGTAATACATTATGACTAACATGGCTATCAAAGAAGGGGAGAAGGAGTTAACACCACCTCCCCAGAGTAAAATTAATTATAGCTTCCTAGGTAGTATTACTGATTGGCTGAAACCTAACCCTGCAACATTTTAAAACTAACTAAGTTACAGAAAACACAACTTAAGTGCTCTTAGGAAGCAATGTAAACAGAAATTATTAATTCCTGTAGCATACCAAAAAAAATAATCAAAGAAACATGGCAAAAATACCTGACTCAAAAAGTGTTTATGTTTAAACTTAAACAGGTCAGAGGCTCCTTAAACAGGATGAGGCATAGCTCCTCGAACAGTTCTCGTATAAAGCCAGAAGAGCAACATTTTTTCCACATATTTGAAGTAAGCATCCTCTTCACACTCAACAGAAATCTAAGTGACACAGCAAGTAGAGCTAGTGGTGTGATCCATGTGTCTGAACAGGGCTTTCTATCTCATGGCAAAACAAGTTTACTCTGTTACAGAAGGAGCACAGATTCCTAGCTCAGATGTCGACACCTCCAGAGATGTGAAATGAATCCCACCTTTTAAGCTTCTGATCAAGTAACACCACGCGTAAGCACTTTAACACCTCTGGGCCCTACAAACTCAACACTGTTAAACAACATTAAAATAATAAACAGGTGAAGGAGGAAACTGCTACCCAAGTATGCTTTTCCCATCACATCTCCTAGTTTGCATGGTCTGAAACACCAGCTTCCAAATGATGCCACATTCTCCAAGCCCAGTACAACAGCCTTGGCATCAGCAATGTCCAGGCAGAAAAGCCAAGGAGAAGGCAGCACGCTTACTGCTGGAAATACCCAGTGTGGGCAGCAACAACTGCTGCTGCAGCGGGCTGCTCCCCTCTGCTCTGGGCCGTGGACCTCACCAGTAGCCATCCCAAATGCTTCAACCCCTTCTGGAAGTAGCACTGAAGCCAAGAGCAAAGCTTTCTGCCTGCCCTGCCAAATGCAATTCATTATTTCCCTATTTCCTCTGAAAAGAATGACAACCGGACAAGAGGTAGAGGGTGCATGGAAGTCATCCTTTGGATGATGACACCCTAATAAAAATAAGGTATTATTTATTATAATAGAAGTATTTATATATATTCACATATCTAGGTATACTCATTTATCTTTAAAATCTGTTAGGAAAGGTAACTGAGGTTGCTTTAAGACTAAACTTCATAACCATTTCAATTAGTAAATAGAAAATTACTAGCATGAATTCAGTAAAATCACAGAGTTTTGCTTGTTTAACAAGCCAGCTAACTAGACTTCGCACTTTGAAGTAATCTGTGTTTAACAGAAGTTTGAGATAAGCCAAAGAGGAACCAAGTTTCAAAATATTTTTAAGTGAAAAATCCAAGACTATCAGGTAAGGCTATTTCATAAAACAAGTGAACATGTCAGAGCCGAAGGCTCGTTCCTCCTGCAAATGTAACAGGCTACTTACAACACTTTGACAAGATGCAAAGGAAAAGTATTTAGCTCACCCTAGCACTTACAACTGCAATACTCTGAAAACATCAGTAGTAGTGTTGGCACCTTACTTGCCACCAGTATGAACAAGATAACTCACCCTCTACTATGTCTCTAACTTATACTTATTCACATACTAACATAAAGAATATATCCAAGAAGTATGCTCTACACTAGGGTACCCAAAAAGCCTAGGGTTAAGTAAAATGCTTAGGAGAAATACCTTGTATGCTTTAGTTCCACACAATACAGAATTATTTATACTCAAGTTATGACCTCCCTACTTAGCAAAACAGAAGTGTTTTCCAATATCCAAGCATTTGAACAAATGGCAGCCTCCATGGTGATCCCAGGACATATGCTATGGTTTTTCATAGCAGTTTACAAGTTATATTTACAATTTTTATCTGTGTGCATAAAGTGCCAGAGAACGTCATATTTAAGTCTGTCTTCTCCAAAATTCTGAATGCAAAACTGCTGAGGAAAACAAAATTCTAACTGTCTTGATAGTGACATATATACTCCTTCCTGCTTCTAACAAGTCCTTTACTACACTCTCAATAAACAGACCAAAATTAATCATTGAAAACAAAGCCTAGACTCGGAAAACCAAGCTGTTCCTACACTCCTTCAAACACCATACTTCTCAATTTTCATGTGCAAAATGTTCTTGCTACTAGCCATGTTTCACTTCCACTTTCATTTTTATGGTGTACACCAACAAAATTTTGAAAAGGCTAACTGAACAAGACACTTTAATCAAACATTCCTGCAGTCAAGTTTTCAGAACAGACTTTGTAAGGCAAGACCAGACAGTTTCAACTACTGTATTCATTATCATATAAGAAGCAGTGAAACCATATTTTTCATTGCAGTAAGCCTTAGAAACCTTTTGGACAATAAATAAAAACAAGGAGGGGGGGGGGAAGAAAAAAAGGGAAGAGGCCACAAAGTCTGGAAAGCTGGTACACTTAGTCCTCTGCCTAAAGTCCTCTCAAACACTTCATAGACATAAAAAATACAGTATAACAATACTGAATGACCAGAATTGAAGTGCTTAGGAAAACATTTGTTAAAAACTTCAAAAAATCCTATTTGTATGAATAATTAACTACTACTTTAATACTTAAAGAATAAAAGCAATAATTTTGGTAACAAGACAATGCCTGTCTTATTCTTGGGCTTCTGTAAGAATGTTAATCTGTTGCTGACAGCATTTTGGGCATAGAAAACTGCCAAGTACTAAAAAACAAAACAAAACACAAAATCAAAAGTGTCATTGTAATTTTACTAACTTCAGGCAGGAAGGAAATTTCATGCTTAGGATAACATTTAGGAGAATGCAAACCAATACCAATCAACAGAAGAAATACAGCTCAGTAAAATTATTTATGAAGCGAGTCAGTGCCAGCAAAAATTTTGCCAGGCCTTGGATGAAAAACTCCCACTTAGTAACACCTCCCAACAACTTACTGAATAAATTATGATGCAGCTTACTCCAACATTAAGACATTCTCCTTTAACCATTTTACCCTTACTTCTTTCTACACTAGCAGTCCCTTTAAACAGTTAAACAAAACAGAAAGTTAAATGCTAATGGAAAACAGCAAGCATTTGTCAAACTGTCTTGTCTCAAACACCACAACTGTTCCTTGCAGCTTCACGGAAGACTAGCAAAACCTTCGAACTGGCCCCAATGACTCAAAAGTGTCCATCTAGTTCAATCTTGGGCAGCACCAGTTAGCAGCAGACGGTGCAATACAAAGGGTGACAGCAAGAACAATTTTTCTCTAAAAGAACACATTTTTAATTTGCAGAACAGAGTGCTGCAATGAGTTTTCTAGTTTAATTCTACCTGTTCACACAGGTGTGCTCACCCTTCCCCCAGGTAAATGGGAAGTGGGAGGATTTATCTATTCTTAAATCATCTTCTATTTATCGCTAATGCCCCCAGGTCTCATAGCATGAAAATAATAACTAGCCTTCCTATCATTGCCTTCTTTATAATACTCATTATTTCAAAGATGTCTGTCACCATCATCTCCTAAGACCTGAAACCCATCTGGCTGTCACAGTGCTCTCTCTTATGACCCTCACTCCCTCCACCTTCTTGGCCTTCCTTACTTCCAACCCAGGGCTCATTTGATCTTCGCTTAGCCAGTTTCAGCAAACGATTCCAGCAGAAAAAGAACTCAACAACTAAACTTAAATAGCTCAGTGTGAGAAAGAGGACAGGCTGAAGGCCTAAACCACAGTTGCCAATATATATTGGCTTTAGCTTCCAAAGAACTACAGCCACAGAGCAGGTCTTTTAAACCGAAGAAGTTCTAGTTTCTCTCCATACACAAAAACGTATATACAAAAGCACTGGCAAGCTTTATTCGTATCTTTTCTAATTCTGCATATCCTTTCAAGTGACAACGATGAGCATACCGTTTCCCTTTCACAATTTGTTATATTTCTTCCTGACCAACAACAAGGCTTTTTTACAAGGAAAAAGTATTCGTATTACTTCCAAAAATCACTAGTAAAATGGCAAATCAGAGCTTCAATTATTCAATTAAAGCCAGTCCAAGTATAGACTTAACAGTATGAAAGTACTGAAAAAAATAAGCTCCTTCCTCCTTTCTCTCCCTGCCCCACTTTGTTGCACTTCAACACTACCATCTCATCATCCTGTCACACAATATAATGCAATATCATCAGAGATGTCTGCAGGCAACAGCAGTTCACGTTGGGTCCCCCCTTTCATTATCCTGCTATACGACTAAGCTGAAACAGTATAGAGCTCCATTTGCAACTATCTAGAACCATGAAGATGAATCTGTTTTCTTCCCATTAAGATAACATTTTACCTGTGATTGCTTATCACTCTTTTGTAAGGGAACAGCAAATTCTGTGGACATGACTGCAGTCAAGGCTGTGTACAGAGCTTCCATTTTATTGAAATAAGGAAGGATTACCACTCCTCAACACCAAGAGAAATTAGAGCTTTGACTGCTGTTCATAAGATACTATAAGCAGACATGAGGCAAAATAAAACAAGCGCTTCTGTGACAAATAAAAACATATCACAGGTGCATAGTTTCTTACGAAGGACATTTACTTTATAAAGGAAAGATAAGTTTTACTTGGATTCCTTTGTAAAAACGCTTAGAAGTTTTCAACTGGATGCATTTAGGGCTCAAACAAGTGTTTGGCTTCTTTTCTTCCAAACATCTCAGCTGACTCAGAATGGGACATGTCATTATCCTCCACCAATAAAAACACATTTCATCAGTTTTGTTCTACAGAAGTAAATAGTTATGCGAGGCAAGTGATTTTAGTTTTGAGATGTGAACTCTCTTACAGTAAATCAACTGGTAAAACCAAATTAATTACCAAAACAAAGGTTTCATTTCAAAATGTGGATTTTTCTATAAGTTAAGTTGATGACATCAACAACTAATTTATTTTAAGAAGCACAACTAAAATCTTGGCGCTACTGCTAATCTAGAAGTCTCCAATTTTTAATGTCATTTTCAGCTTCGCAGTTGGTAGCATTCGGGTAAAACATTAGTTTCTGAGTAGGAAATGTCCCTTGCCCACCTTTCTCAATCACTTACTATTTACTTGGCATGTATGGGCTCCTACTAAAATGGTTAATACTACCTTTCTCCAACGCTGTTTACCTTCTAACAAATG
>NW_009952822.1:65945-73711 GCF_000747805.2 Chaetura pelagica | reverse complement strand
CAACTTCCAGCTCAATCAGTTCCCCTAAAGTAGCTCACTTCTAGGCACGAGAATGTTAAGAGAGCAGCTGGAACACAAAGGATAGGCAGGGATGGAGAGGAACAAAAAAGATCAAGGGAGAAGCACCTCTTTCTGCAGCAATAGTCTATGTACACCAAAGACAGTTTAAAGCAGTAACAAAGCAACATCCTTCAAGGACTGCAGAGCTACACACCAGTCTTGTACTGCTGCCTGCACCACAACTAAACTAAGACCAATTATCAGGAGTGCAGTTTCATAAGACCAAAACCAAAATATGAATCCACTTAAAATGCAGTCTCAGAATGAAATCCCACAGAAAGTGCATAACACAGGTTCATACATCAAAGTCAATGGAATCCATTTCATTCTCTTCAGACCGGCATATTACTGTGCTGTTTCCTAAGTAACTACAATACCCTCTATGGCTCCGACAGCAGTGTTTCAGTAGATGTACTCAGGGAACATGAACCAGGTAGGAGAGAAGAGATTAAGGCAGCCATGTTCCAAAAAAAGTACTAGCAAAATTAAGTCTTCTAAAAAGGAGAAAAAAATAGATATATAAAGTGAGGAAGACAGAGCTGTTTTGATGCATTTCATTTGCAACTAAAAAATGTAAGTAGGAAATGATATTTTTTTCCTTCCTGCCACATCCTAAGTATTGAAGCTACATGATATTATAATCTAATTTTCATATTTAGAAAAACAGTAAACAATACTTGCAATAAAAAAATAATTTCCTTTTCATTTCAAAAGAATTTTTAAGTTTTTAGGCAGTTGTTATAACTTAAGCCAAAACTTTTTTTCATATAGATATACAATGTTACAGCAAGAAGTCATCTTGCAATCTTCTATACAGAGCAATCTAGAATTAAAACTACAGTAGAGGTAGTCTCCTACTCAGACTAATTAACCTTCACATTTGTTTCAAAATCATCACACATCACATAGTTTGGGTGGCTTTGTTTATTTGGTAACAGTATAGTATTTCTGGCTTGTTCTTCAAATAAAAATACTGGGTAGCACTTCAAGTTGAGGAAAAACTAACCAAGCTTGTCATTACCAGACTGTAGAGAGAAACAACAAATCAATATTTTATTTGCTTCAGATTTATGTTTACAAACAAAATTCATATGCTTACTGAATCTAGTGAGGTTAGAAGTAAAAACCTGCAGTTGCCACAAAAACATCCAGTATACTGACAAAAGTTACATTGATAATTTCTTAGTAAAGCTTACTGAACAGATTTCAACATGTGAACAGAGACAGTACTGAAAAAAAAAAAAGTCTCTTACTGTAACATTGACTCATTCACCAAATACTACACATGGAAAAAAAAAACACACAAAAAATAGTCAGGAGTTATTAATGACCACTCTCAGTAGCACTCCATAGGAGTTATGTACTATTAAGAATAAAAGAACATTAGCGTGAAAATTTCCTTCCTAAATAACATTTAACTTGCAGAGAACTCAATTTTAATTAATTCACTTCACACAGTCACCTGATGAAACTGAGAAAACCGTTTGTGTAACATTACTACATTGTGCTTAATAACTACATACAGTTAATCCCCTTCCCTTATTCTAAACTACAAAGCAAGAAAGAACATTCGTACCACATCTTCATGTATGGACATTTTCCCATTTGAAGGAGAAACTACGTAAGTTAGAAATCCAAAATATCTTAACTAATTTTTTATTCAACAAAAACGTGTTTAAATTAATTCTCTATCACACAGTTTGTTTGCTTTTAAACATAGCTTTAAACAGGTTCAGATAAACTGCTGTTTATTGCACCTCAGTTTTACAATTGAGCACATGACCATTTTCTGCAAATGAACAATAACCACAAGGTGTACACACACAAAAAAAATTAGCAGGTATTAAACTTTTGACTGGAGGCAGTACTAGAGGGCTGGGCTGCTGCTGTCCTTTAAATGCCTCACCATGCAGAAAAGGCAGGAAACAGAAAGCATTGCCTAGAGTAAAAGAATCATAGAATCATAGAATCTTAGGGGCTGGAATAAAAGCCACCTTTGCATTCCTATAAATTCTAAGCTACTGCAACAGTTAAAGCTTCACAAAATCTAGGTAGCCTCAGCAATTATTCCAATTTACTCAAGTTTCTGTCGTGCTGCTTGTGGTTTGCAATACAAGCTGCAACAGTGACAGGTTCCCTAACACCTCTGCAATCGCCAGAGGAGCAAGATTCATCTACAGTAGTGTGACACTATCTGCATAGAGAGGAAATTTTCTCCTGATAAAATTTTTTTTCTGCTAGAGACCACAAGAATGAAATTTAAAAGGTCAGTTGTTCTTACCTGTTAATTCAAATTATGTTGCCTCATTTGACTCAACAGTTCTGTTAAAATTAGTGCTGTTAACTCAAATTCTTATCTGTTCTGACAAGCACACTATCTCCAATTTCCAAGCCAGATTTTAGTTAAAACTCTTGAGTACTTTTCATTATACAGATCTAAGGATTCCTCTAACAGGCCTCTGAAAAATGTTGTGCTGTTGGAATTGGAAGGAAAAGAAGTAAGGTGCAGAAGAAGAAAATAAAAAGAAAACAACAAAAAGGAAGATATAGTAATAAATCCTCTTAAGTTTCAAGTGCTCACAGAAATCAAGCAGACAAAGGTAAATTTTACAGCAGCGAGACAATCATCACATTATGTTTATTCTGATTCTAGATTTTAACAGCACATTCCTCCCCCTTTCAGATATGCAAAGATAGTTTCCATAGTAACAGGAGAGACTTAGTAGTATCCAATGGCAGAATAACACAAACTTAAGTGATAACGTGAAACTCACTTTCGTTTGTTAAGTGTGTATGTGCTTATTTTAAGACAATATACATAGCGGTTATTTACTCTTAACACATACCATATGCGGTAAACATCTCAAATTCCTGTATTTTAAAAAGCCAGTTTCACACACAGGATGTAGTAAACTAATCCCCAGTGAAGTTTTCTCATACACCAGGATTTGTGCAGCAAATTAAAGTCACCTTGTGTAAAATAAAACACTTTTGACTCCTTTTGAGATTTTTTGACAATGTATTAAAAGTCATAAGAAAAAAAACCCTGCAACTTTCCTACAACTTCACAGCTCTTCATAGCAGTATCTGCCCTCCCCTGATGCTGACTGAATATTAAATACAAAAAGGACGTACAAATTACAGCATATAAGCTAAAAAAGCCATTAAAAGGATATCAAATAATTTACTTAATGAAAACTTAAGAAAAGGAAGCTTAATTTTCAGGTGTTTTTCATAGTGATAGTATCATCATGGGAAATCTTATCAAGATCAACTCTGCCGCTGTCATTTGGTCCAGTCCTCCTTTGACAAACACCTGGCAGCTCAACCTAGTTATGATAGATCAGTATCACTGAGGTTGGTTAGAAGAAAATGAGTCATGCCCAAGTTGCGTAGGAACAGCTAGCCAGAATCTGGTAGGAGGTCCCCAGAAAAGCAAAGCTGTCTTCAGAAAGCTGACAGCTGAAAGGGCAACATAAAAACCTGCTGATGGAGGGAGGATTCTGAGTCAAAGAATTTCAGGGAGGGACACTGAGGGGTGTTAAGAGAGGGTCTACTACAGTCTACTGCTAGACAAGAAAAATAAAACATCAGCTATATAACCTCGCTAATTCCCAAAAGGAAGACCACCTCTTCAGAAGAGGTGAAGCTGTTGGCCAAGGGAAAAAAAAAGGCTTACAGGACACCAGAAGGTGCAGAATGCACTAGCAGAAGCACTGAGGAGTTACAATGAAAAACTGGAAGGCTGAAAGGCAAAGCAAGTTACAAGTGCTTAAGAACTTGTTTCTGAGTGGGACTCAAATGCCATTCAGCTACATAAAGGCAAAGATTTTTCCTGGTTGACTGAGTTTTAATCTTTGTTTCAAAAACCTCTACAAATCCAACCAACTATCACTGCTTTAACCATATCTTGTAGTTACGACAATTCACCAACAGTTGACTGAGCTACCAAAACTGGATTTCTACTATTGCTGGGTTTCTCCTATACACTATCAATTTAAAAAAAAAATGCTAAGAAATTAAAAACCTGACAAAACAGAGAACAGAGTAGAAATTCATTAGATATCAGGGATAAATAACTACATTGAGATGCTGACAGCAAGTAAATGACAACTTGAGGTTGACATCCTTTAGAGAAATAACTAAAAATTTCTGTGCAACAAAAATGGTAAGACCAGATTGTGAGATCTTAGCTGAGCTAAAGACAGAAGAAACAGAACTAAAAACGCCTGAAACAGTCAGATCTCATCACTAAATAAACCTACTAGCTATAAAAGCAGTTTGCTACAGAAGTGACATAAGTCTCACAGCTCACAACCTTTTTAGACCAGCGTATGCCAAAATAATCATGCAAACATCATTTTGCTACGTGACCAAAATCACTGCACTCTTTGCATTATTCCACCATACATGAAGTCTCATACACAACCACCCACCTCTAAACAGATCACTGAAGCTCAAAAAGGTCATTATTGCAGTTTCACAGTCACCTTGGTGATACACTTCCATGGACACCCAGGCTCATGCCAACATCACAGGAGTAAGGCCACCCTTCTGCTGTACTGCTGATGCCATCTGCACAGTCCCATCCTCCTTCTTCTCTATGCTGGTGCTAGTGCTTAAAGCACATCAGTAACAAGCCCGAAAAGAAATCCACTGTTTTTTCTGTTGCTTGCACTTCTTTTCACATTTCTGCAAGCTAAAGCCAGACAGTGCTCATCACAACACTGGGGCAAGAAGATACAAAGTGGAAAGGGAGAAGGAACTTCCTCCTTTCCTGTGGGTTGTGCATGCCTACTCCTACTAGCTCTCTTACACTACCAATCTTGCTTATATAGCCAGCTGGGGTCAAACTCCAAAGAAAACCACCCACATCAGAATGGCTTAAACCAATTGTGAAGTTGCAGCTAAAAATACATGTTCTCTAGAAACTCTTGCTTCTCAAATGCTGAAGTCAGATTAATTCGAAGAGCTCAGAGTGTTAATATGATGGATGAGATCCCAAATGGAAACTCAATTAAAATAATAAAATATTTGACTGAGTTTCAGGAAAAGGTTACATTATGTTGCCCATTGTCTCCTCAGTAAATGCAATGTAGTGATGTAGTTAAAAACGGCCCAGCCCAATATTATAACCTTTTATGTGAGAGAAATTTATTAGCCAAATCAGTTCCAGGTTCTCCATCTCACCTGCAAGACAACTAAACTAATCCATCATAACATATTAAATTAAGACTTTCAAACAAGAATGCACAATTATGCAGAATTAAAAAGCAACTTAATTGAAAGTCAACAAATAAACTGAATGTGAAAAGCCAGTGTTATCTTCAGGTTCAAAAGAGAAGGTTCCTTAAAACCTCCTACAAAATTAAACAGTGAATGAGGAGAGCCAAAATGAACAGAAAATAGCCTGATGGTATTCCATCCAGTGGAAACACAGCTTTGTTGATCTAATTTTTATAACTGACTAAATACCTTTAAGCACAGTATCAGATGTTACATATACAGCTGTCCTTCATAAACCACCACTAAAAAGGCACATACAACACAGGAAGACCATAGTAATGGTAATCTATATAGACAATTAAGTAAATCCCTAAGTATCTCACGAAATTTGGCAGGTGTAGAATCTTGGGCTCCTTCCTAGACAAAAATTAATTATACATCTCTTTCCTGTCAAGTGTCTAGATTATCTTTGTCAGCCGTTTCTCTAACCCAATATAAACCTCCAGTAATGGGAACTTGTTGAACAATCTACCTAACTTGACTGTTACACGTAAAAACTTTCCAGCCTACATTTAACTTAAATTTTGCCCAGTATGATTTACTTCCTCTTAACCTACATCTTAACCAAAGAAAGCTGAAAAGGTTAAGAAAAAATCAGTATGTTTCTGTGAACTATTTCTTACATACACGTCCCTCCCACAGCTTTTTCCACCCCCACTCCCTCCCAAAGTAAAGCAACACTTCTAAATAATGTTTTTGCATCAGTCATAGGTTCTCAGCCTCTCAATCCACACTGCTACTTTCCTTGGTATTTCTTGGATTCTTTAACACTCAAGACTAGGCATGAAAGTGCAGTCAAAAAGAAAAACAGCCTTCTGTAACTTAAACTGGAGCAATACATCCCAGGATAGCACCCACTTTTTGCCAGCCGCATTATGTTGCTTATTCAGATCAAGCTGTGACTAGAACTCCTGGATTATTTCCTACAACTGTGCTGCCTATACACCTCTGACAGCCTCTTTCTAGCACAGCATGTTATACTTAGCAGCTTTTTATTTTCTGGATTGTACTTCTCAAGCCCATCAAAATGCACTGAATTACAACTTCAGTTCTCCAGATAAGCGTTGGCAATCCCTCCCAACTCAATGACACATGTTGAACTTTTATCTTTTAAGGAAAGATAGATAATATCACTAAAATCACCCCTGATCTTGTTTTCTCCCAACCTTCAAGAATTCTTCCAGCTTTATAAGGAGTAACTTAAAACTATTTAAGGGTTAGTTACCAGACAGGCAAACAACTTCCATGATTAACTAAAACAGTGTATTTATCAAGTGGATAAATCCTTCTAAAGATTACAACTGATTCTAAGATGGTTTTTAACCATGTATTTTACAGACCAAATTGTCACATAACACAATAAATCCACCTATAAAATGTTAAGATTTCCAAATGCATGTACATATTCACCTGATTCTCTGCTGGTGAAGAGTGGGAGGCACCATGGCAGCTAATAAGCATCTCAGTACTTCTACAGTCCATAAAATGTAACAAAATTTACTTTTTTCCATACAGACTGACACATCAAAACTGATTAAGCATGTAATGTAGACACTATCAGCACCATACATCACAAGAACCATTTAATACCACCTACAACCAGATTAAGTACAGTCTGGGAGGGAAAAAAAACACCCTGTTCCAATACATCATTTTCACGACACCCTTGAGAGATATGACTGCTGCTTCACAGACTGCGGATGTTCCAACTTCCTTAGTTTATACGAAAAACCAACAGACTGGACAACTCAGATTTCAGAACTGCCGTGACCTCAAGTAAGATCTCTAAATCATGTAGCCTTGCAACTCCAACTCAGAGTTATTTCAGGAATATCACAGAAGTTTCATTAATTTTAATTAAAACTTGTGATTTAAAGTGTTACGTTGGGAAGAAACCCATGTATGTTTAACCCACTTATGTTTTGCAGTTTTACTGCAGGATGTCAATACTATTTCAAACAACGTAAGAAGTTTTCCTCCGATAAGAAATGCACACTGCTTTGATTCAGAAGGGTTATGGGGTTTTCTTCCCTCTTCCCCCTTCTGCACTCACAAGTAGAGGGCTCTTTGGAAAGCACATTATGAGACACAATGAAGTACTAAATGGTTTTGAGTACTACCTAACATATCAATCCCATTTTCCTAAGTGAACAGTCTAAAGACGGTAAAGCTTCCTACTGTTCGTTACAAGACAGACTCGGAACGTGAATTCAGAACCGACAAAGTCAGCTGAAGTTAGGCTACTTTAAATGCTAAATGCAAACACTGTTTTTAACGGCAGGCATTAATGTATTCACTTTTTAAAAAATAATTAAGCGGAGGCAGAAAAGCTTTCCGCAGCTTTTATGGGAACTAAAAACCCCGTGAGCGCGCAGGATGGACACCTTTCTTTGCCCTCACCGCCGCCAGCTGTGCTGCCA
>NW_009952822.1:50777-62624 GCF_000747805.2 Chaetura pelagica | reverse complement strand
CGGGCAGCTCGGGCGAAACCCCGCGTCAGGAGAGATTTCTAAAGGGAAAGCGGAAAGCAGGAAAACTGAGCCCGCACAAAGATTAAATCCCGATTTAATTGTGTTTAGGAACTTGGCAAACAATCCAAAACCCAATAGACTTTTTCTTAAGGCGTTTCCGTTGAGCCACTGAATGGGAATAAAGTCTTGATCGTGCTTTGTTGTGTCCAAATCTATGGGATTTTTAACCAGTCTCTTTTGAGTCATTTAACCAAGAGTAACACAGCTTTAAAGACCAAATCCAATTTAATGTGTCAGGTACAATGCAGCACACGCGGTAAAAGCTGTATAAACCTTAGTTCACGATGAACTTTGATTTGCAACCACCTGAGAAATAACACAAGCGTTTTGGAAGGATCATGAGAAAAGCCTTGCCTGCTTCATAAAGCCTGCAGGAGACAGGAGCATTAAATGGAGTGGTATGAGCTGCTTTCACGGGTCAGCAGAATCTAGAAAGCTGACTGTGAAAATATTATAGCACTATTAAGTGCAGCAGGAAATAATTTCTCTAGCAACATCATTAATGTGCACACTCCATCCCAGATGAAACATATGTTTATGGGGGAAAACCTACAAAACTGTAAAGTATATAAAGTATAAAATATCGCATATGGAGAGTTGGAAAACATGTCTAAACCTAACAAATTCTGTTTGAATTACGAAGTCTGTGCATAGCCTTATCATTTCTGTTGGCCGAATACAACAGCCTTTAAAGACCAACAGTATCTGACCAGATATTGTGCAAAGAGAACAATGAAATACCTGCATCTTAGGAAAGCTTGTCAGTGTTTGACTTCAGGGAGGGGAGCTGGAGCAGAGTAGATTCTCCACATGGAAACAAAGAAACCAGTTGTTAATTGAATTAATTAGTTAATCTAAAAATACGTAGAGAGAGGTACTCATAAACGCTACATGAAAGAGGCAAGTTTCCTGGACGAGTGTGAACTGTTTTGACCGAGGGCCACTGGAGTCAAAGGAAATGGACTGCATGAGTCCTGCAGAGAAATGCCACACTTCAGACTCACTGTTGAGATGGGGACACTGTCAGAGAGCACTTCAGTGAAAATGCTGGGGGCCTGAAGTAGAAAATGATCCTTGTTAAAAATCCTACTGCAAAGTCGGTTCATTTTCACCTTTTGCTTTCAACTACAGGTCCCCAAGTTAGTAAGCATGGAATGGATTGTTTTCAGGCAATACTTGTCTTCTGGATGTGGGGGAGGTCACTGCTATCAGGGTACCTTATCAGAAGATCTAAAGGTGAGAAGCATGTTCAATGGAAACACCTCTTAATGCACTGCTGCTTCACACCATGCAGACTCAGCTGCTCAGAACCAGGGAAGGCACCACCCTGGGCTGCAGCCTAAACCAGTAATCCACAGAAACCCAAATTACTTGTTGTTTCAATATGAGGACCCAAATATTGCTGAGTACCCTGAAAGGCTTGATCACAGAATCACAGAATAATTTATGACTTCTAGAGGTCATGCAGTCTAACCCCCCTACTCAGCCCTGAGGAACACCACTCGCAACCACATGCCAGCTTCATTTTGGACTGTTGACCACTACTTTTTATATAGTTATTCAGACTGTTTTCACCTCCCTATCCAGTCCACACCTCCCCTACTGGACTACAAAGATGCTACGGATACTGTGGCAAAAACCTTGCTAAAATCAAGGTGTGCTGCTCTTACCACCTCATCTACAGAGTCATCTCATCATATAAAGCAATCATGTTGGTACAACTGTGATGGTTTTTTTCTGAATCACCTTATTGCCCTTCATCATCCTGGAAATGGCTTACAGAAAGATTTGCTTCTCTGAGAGAGGCTGGGTAGGGATGACTGTCCTGCAAGTTTCCCACACCCTGCTTTGATGGTAGTTGTGACATTTCCTTTTTTTTCCAGCAACTGGAAATCCCATCTGATTGCCACAGCCTTTCAAAGTGATAAGAGCACAATGACATTAACCAGCTTCCTCAGCACCTTCACAAGCACCTCCTGTCCAGCCCTAAGGACCTGTAAATGTCTAAAGTGGCCCTAATTCATTCTTCCTCTACAGTTAGTAATGGTCTCCTCCTCCAAACTTTGCCACTGAGCATCGAAGTCTTCGAGTCCTGAGGGCTGACCTTGCTAGTAAAGAACAAGGAAAAAGTGTTTTGAGTATCTCAGTCTTTGCCCCACCCTTCATGGCTAGGTGACCTACCCCATTCACCAGCAGAGACTGTGGTTCTTAGGGTTAATATGCTTGTAATGAAAAAAAATTAGGTTTTTTTTTCTGCCTCTGAGTGTAATAGACAGATGTAACAGCTTCTTGCACACCAGGTGACAGACCCCACTTTCAGGACAACAACAGTATTTCCAACAAGTGCATATGTTTTCTTTTTGCAGAGAGCAAACTGGTCTCAAGGCCTAGAGTCAAGCCATTTATGTTACTTTCGGTCATAAATCCTGCTCAGAATTAATGGACATTTACAGTCTTGGTCAAATCTCCTGAGTGTATGGATAACCTGAGATGCTTTTTTGAGTCCCATCCTCCATCTTACCATTGATCTTCAGACCACTTTTTTTTTCATTTTTTATAGTGTATGTTTAACTGCTTTGACTGGCCATTTCTGTAAGCAGTTTTATCATCCACCTATCCTTGTTGTGCACACTGATTTATCCAAACAGAAAAAGGGAAAGGAAATAATCCTCAGAGATAAATGCCCCTGGTTCTTTCCTATACATACATTCAGCCAGTTCTAAAAGCCCCTGGAAGCAGGTCTGAACAGTAAAAAACAAACAAACAAACAAAAAAACCCCACAACTTTAAAAAAATAATTCGGTGCTATTACAATCTCTCCAAACTACATGTTGGGAATGCTCTAGGTAGATGTGAGGACTCAAGAGAAAAAAATATTAACCAAGTAAAGAAACAGGCTGACAATAACAGAAGAGAAAGAAACCTGTAGGCAGAACAGAAACAGAGCACAAGCTGAAAAAATACTGGGAGATCACATTACAGGAAAGAAGACCTAGAAATAATATGCAAAAGTTCAGGTAGGAATTAGTACAATCTGATTTATTTATTTAAAAACAATGCAAACACAAACTGACAGTAAGCTAATGTGAATTCAAATAAGCAATGACCATCCGATTATTAGTAAATTGTTCAAAAAGTATTTGATTCTACACGTGCTGTGAAGCAATCATTTTGAACAAGCTCAAGAGTAAAATTTAAATGTCTCCCCTTGATTAGGGAAGTTACTCATATCTACATCGAAATAACAAAAAATGGACTATTTGCAACCTCTCTGATTTCATGAGCTGATAAAATCTTGAAGGTGGAATTTTACAAGTTTTATATCTGCCAAGATGAGAGGTTCAGTTTAGGAAGACCTCCATTTTTTTTATGAGCTACTGAAGTTTGTTTTGAAGAAGGAAATTCATCAGTTCAAGAGAAAACTATACTAAGTATTATAAGTGGTCCTGTATTTGCAGCCCCTAATGGGGCTGCAAAGAAACTATGGGCCATGGATGTTATTTCAGGCCAATAAGGAAATTGGCGTTGAGAGAATGGAAGTGAATTAAACATTCTCCTTATCTCATGAGAGCATTAGCTTTCATGACTAAGAGTCTCTGTATCTCTCAAATGAGCAAATTGCCTGGTAATAGCCTAAAATGTTGCTAAAATGCTGACATCTCTTTCGATCAGTAAGAAGGACCAATCTTTGTAGATCTGCAAAGAACTTTTTGATTGTATCTCCTAATTTTAGATCGTTTGTACAATCAGCTTTGTCACTAGTATTGCAGAAGATTATTTTTTTCTCTAACATTTAAAAAGTAAAGTACAGATATAAAAAAATCTTGAAAAATACACAATGTTCAGCAAATGTTTATTGCAGCTGAGTCTCCTATTTGCATGGAAGCTTTGCTTATGCGTTTTTCAATTGATTGAGCTCTTTATGGAAACAAAAATGTCATTCCAGCTAGAAGATACTGGCTAGGCAGATTGTGGTTGGATTTTGTTTATTTCAAAAATAAACAAAGTATCAAGCTGTTTACACAAGATCTGGAGGCACATCTGGAGATACCAGATCTGAAGGAAAACAATGGCAGAATGAGTGAATAAAATATTTCAGGCAGTACTTTAATTTCTGGAATCTGTAGTAGAAGCCAAACAGCTTGCCAGAACATAATCTTACTGATGACGGAGGAGCAGGAATCTCACTGTCTGACTGTTATTTGGCATGTCAGATATATTACAAAGAAGCAATAGGTTGTTTTATGTTCTGACAGCTGAAGAACATTCCAGAGTAACTCAAAAGCACTTACAGAAATTAATACATTACATATTAAGGTGATCAGAAGGATGTTAAAGACCACCAAGGGACAATCATGGAGATAGTGATATGACTGAGTCCCTCTCCTCATCTGATCTACTTCGAGCACACCTCACTATGTGGAGGTAACTGATTGCCAGACTATAGAAGTCCTTATTAAATTTTAAGAAGGTTTTGATTGTGTCAATTTTGCATCCCCAGTAAAGTCATCATCAGTTCATTCATAGTTCAAACTGTCTTTAAATGATCGAAGTAACCCTTCTTGATGTTTAATGAACAGCAGTATTATACAAACAATCTGTAATTGAAAAATAATTTGCTTGCCACCTTTACTTTTCAGTTTTGAAGAAATGCAGTTCAACTCATCTCAACACAGAAGTGACAGCTATAGAGATGACTCATTAAGAGGGGCTATCTCAGAGGGAAGAGAGTACAGAGAATTTCATTGCCATATAAAAAAATCCCAGTATGTACTTAGTCTTTCTTTCACCCTCACCGAATCTTAGTAAATTTCTAAACCCTCTTTTACCTAGAGCAGATACAGTCAATGCTTTGTGTCCCTTCCCGCTACACAGGAAACAAGGAAAAAATTACCATCAGGAGGTGATGAGATTCACTACTGCACAACTGGCTTTTATCTTATAACAAGCATGCTGCCCAACTGTGTAAAAAAACAAACAAACAAACAAACAAATGAATGAATAAATAGAAAAAGTCACAGTACAGAAAATCTCATTTGGACATAGCTATTTAGCACATACTCATGATCGTAGCAACTACTGAAGACTGCCTCCTGGAGCATGCTTGGGTGAGTTTTGACTGGGAGAAAAAAAAGTTCCTTTTCCCAACCAGAACTGCTCAGGATGGAGTCTTCCCATTCAAGCTGGTAGAGCTGTGCCGGGGGATCATTTGTAACCCTTCAGTGGCAGGAAGGTAACTGTTGCATGAAAAATATTCGAAGTTGTAGCTTTCAGAATATTTTTCTGCCTAAAGAAGGAGCTAAAGCCCTGTTAGCTTGTAATGCATACAGCTGCTCTTCTCGTGAATGAGCATGGTCAGAAAAGTGCTGTTGGATTAATTACTTGTAATGGAAATAATTTGACACTTTAAATAAATATTTGGGATAAGATCAAAGAATATTTATGAACGTCCGAAGAAGAAAGGAGGAAGTGCCCAGAGCTTTTAGCTGAAGTGTGGTTCTGGTAGTTTTAGCAGCTGTTGATTGAAAAGAGGAACAAGCAATCACAGAGGCCAGAGCTGGAGTGAACAGGAAATTATATTTTCATGATCTGTGACTAGCAGATAGTAATTAAAAGCCTAGTGAATGTATGTGTCATTTGTAAATACAATTCTATTGTCAGATGGCTTGTGGTAGATTGAAATTTCTGCTCTGAGGTCACAGCAAGCAGTCTGTTTCCTGGAATTTCTGCAGGCGAGTTACACATCCTGTAAAGAGGAGTCCTCTAGATCCGCCACAACTGCACAGCACGAACAGCCAGGTCTCATGAGTGAGGCGGCACCGAATGTATAAGATCATTCTGCAGAGACAGAGACAGCTAGTCTCAAATCACCCAGAAAGTTGAAGGAGGTCTGGAAACTACTACTGAGAAAAATCAAATAACTTTTATTTTGTATTTGTCTCTCTCTCCTTTTCTTTTTTTTTTTTATTTTTTATTTTTTTTTTAAATGTTTTGGTTTGGATAATAGGGAATAAAGTACCAGAGACTGTATCCTCAGTTACAAGGTCACTGGAAACAGACTGTCTTCCTACTTTCAAGCACAGCCTTGGGCATTTGGCATTACAACTCACTACAAACAGCTGTATTTTTCGGGGGGGGAGGGGGGAAGCGAGCGCAAAATCTCATCCATTGCTTACATCTTCAGAAACAGTACATACAGGTCCTTTTTGTGTCTTCTTGCTTTGCAGGTTGTGACACTGGAGGGTTGTGCGCAATGCAGTAAACTTCCCTGACCACTGGAGTTGAATAAGCGTCATGTTCTCACTTGGATCTGGATTTTTTTTTCCCTTTACCTGCCTTCATGATGAAATTGGAAGAATTTTGGTTAGGGGTGGGACAAAAGAGATCTGTATTCATTGAAGTTACAGAATCACAGAACAGTAGGGGTTGGAAGGCATCTCTGGAAATCATTAAGTCCAACCCCCTTGCCAGAGTAGGACCACTATAGAATCTAGGGCAGGTCACACAGAAATGCATCCAGACAAGTCTTGAAAGACTCCAGAGAAGGAGACTCCACAACCTCTCTGGGCAGCCTGTTCCAGAGCTCTTGTAACCCTTACAGAAAATAAGTTTTTCCTCATGTTGATATGGAAATTCCTGTAGTCTAATTTGCATCCATTGCCCCGCATCCTACCACAGGGCATGACTGAAAAGAGATTGGCCCCTCTAAATAACACCCAGCCTTCAGATATTTATACACTTGAATTAGATCCCCTCTCAGTTTTCTCTTCTCTAGACTGAACAGCCCCAGGTCTCTCAGCCATTTCTCATAAGACAGGTGTTTCAGTCCCTTAATCATCCTTGTACCCCTCTGTTGGACTCTCTCAAGTAAATCCCTGTCCCTCTTGAACTGGGGAACCAAGAACTGGACACAATACTCCAGATACAATAGACACAATACTCTTACTAGGGCAGAGTAGAGGGGGAGGAGACCTCTGGACACACTGTTCTTAATGCACCTCAGGATACCATTGGTGTTCTTGGCCACAAGGGCACATTGCTGTGTGGATATGTTCATCACCTTTCTCTGATATGACCTGTTTAGAACTTTCTTATCTACTATTTAAATAACTTTAGCAGTTATTTTTAAATTGTTTGTGATAGTTAACAGGAACTACAGGGAAGGGCTCAACTAAACGTTAGACATGTAAATCAGAGCCAGTGAACTCCTGATCACATTAGGATCCATATAGAGTAATGTGAAGTTCCAGAAAGTTGTTCACTTCCTACTAAACAGAGCATCTAAGATGAGACAAGATTTCCTTTTAAACACTTATTTCCCTCCACTGACAATAAGGGGAGCCTTGCAAAACAATTATAGCCATTTAACTGCTAGATTTCTACAATAAGTTGAACTAGATCCTGCTCTACATATCTTGCCATTAAAAAGAAGATTTGAGAAGGAACTGACTTTCAGAAAAAAAACGAAACCCTGAATGATCGTTTGTCACTTATCCACTCAGAAATGACCCGCAGAAAGTGGTCCTGATGCTTTTCCATATGCCTTCATGTCCTTGGGACACAGGGATCTGAATAATTTTTAGGCCTTACTGAGATGATATACCTAGAAAACAACCATAAAGGTAAATACAGCATGAAAGAGTTGGAACACACATCCAGTAGCAGTGGGCGAACCCTTCCTAATTATTTGCTGTTTGCCATATTTACACTTACGCTAGTTCACAGAGTATCTTCTGGACCAATCTTAAAGGGCTAAGGAGACACTCAGAGAAGCATTTGGCTCCAAAGATGCATTCCCAGTGACAACAGCTGTGCTAACATCAGAACTGTTCCCCTTCATATGGAACAAGGATTTGTGATCCTTCAAAAGAAAGTTTCAATATCACTCCAGGACTGGTACATTCTACCCAATCTTGATGTTTTTGTAATCTGAAAAAAAGAAAGACAAGCTGAAGAAGGAGTTAGCTACAAGACTAAAAAATTAGGTTGCTAGTGTGTCCTAAATGATAAAGGCTTGAGGTAGATACGGCACCTACCCAGAGTTACTGGAGAGAGATTGTAGCAAACCAAGACCTATGGCAGTGGTCTTGTTCGTTAAAGCAGGGCGGCTGATTTGTCCTGGGAGTCTCAAGTTGTAAAGGAGAGCACAATGCCTGGTGTTCTTAAATTCTAACTACCCCTTCTCTTAGACCTAACAGACAGCCTGTAAACTCCCATCGAAATAAGGGAAAATTTAAATAAGTATATTATGAATATTGTGAAATATTCATAATAGTGAAAATTTAAAATAAGTATTATGAAGGCAATAGAAAGCTAAAATGCCTAACATTAATCCTGACTAAATCCTTAATACAGCACTGAGTCTTGAAATGTCTTTGTCCCATAATAACCCTGCCTTTGAATGGGCCAGTCCCAGCAAAAGCAGAGAAGACAGTGTTGACCTGTTTGCATTGGAACAATTTCCTGGGCAGTATCAGTAACCATCTCTCCGTTCAAATGTCTGGACTGAATTCAGGAGAGAGAAATTTATCCTGCACTTGCCATTTAATAAGCTCCCCAAAGTGTTTTCAAAAAAGGGGCAAAATTTCAGTCAAAAGAAAACCAAAAGCTGCCTTACAATTGCATTAAGAACATACTCATTTCAGCTGGGTTGTGTCCAGTTTTCTGAGATCTTCAGTAAATTCTACAGAAACAGAGTGAAAAAGGCCAGTTAAACTGCAAATATTCTCCATTAAACTGTTTGGAAGTTGTGAACAAAAATATGTATCTATGAAGGGCTATTTCTTCTGTTAACATTTTCCATTGCGTATGTCCTTATGCTGGTACAAAAAGGTGTTTTTTTCCTTTAGAAAATTACAACAGACTGAATAGATATTTTATGAAAATGTTCTGAATTGCTTAGCTGTAAGAATATTAGTCTTGAGTTGAACACATAGCTGAAATAACTCTGAGAAATACAGTTCCTGCTTCTGAACTAGGAAAATACTTATTTATATAAATTCCCTTATTCAATGGGAAAAAAAAAACCCCAAACAAACAAACACATCTGAATAGGCAAAGATAGAACTTACATATCAGAGAGATCCTTATGTTTTATTAAAAAAAAAAGAACCACCAACAACAAAACAAATCCCAGTTTACTTAAAGAACCACCAAGATTTTTTATTAACTTCAAGGAGAAAATTTTACCATTCTGCAGAGACCAGGAAAGACCTGACAAAGAAAAAGAAGAAAAAGTTTAAAGCCTGCAAACTCTCAAATATCTATTGCACATATTGTACATATCATATACGATGATGTTTTTATTATTATTCTTTGCCCAGATTTCACCATTGTCTGGAAATGATACTCTAAATTTTTTCTATTCTTATGTTCTGGAATAAAGATTTAGTGTAAGCAGAACAAAGTTTATTTGTACAAACTAACATCTTGACCCATGTCTCAACCAAAGCCTAGTAGTAAGGATGAGTTTTATGAGTGGCATAGCATAATGGGAATATATTTCATTACCTGCTTGACAGTTAGCACATATACCTCTGTGTGGGACTTCTTTCAAAGCCAAGGTGCTCAGTATGGTTTCAGGCAGGGTTTTTTCCAGATTTGAGTGAACACCTAGGCTACCATCCTGCCTGCCTGAGAAACTGCACACTTTATGGTGCCCTTCACTTCACTGCTTCTCTCTCTTCTTCTAACTGCAAGCTGCTAGGATTACAGTGCACCCTTTCCACACATGGTTTCTCCAGTGTTTGCATTCAGAACTGTGACACAGGGTGTTCAAGAAAATGTCTTGGGCATTAGTCCCTGCTGCTTTGGGAGGACTGCACTGACAGGCAGGTCTTTGGTGGACCTGACTTTCTAAGACCTCAAGCCTCTACTTAGGTCTTTGTTAACCTAGATTGTTGCAAAGCAGAAATATCTACTACTTCCATCTTTTAGCTGAGTTTTCAGGTCTGAATATTTTTTATCTGCCTAAATAAGTAATACATGCTGTAAACTGACTCTCTGCTATAATACTTGCCATTTATCCATATCACTACTCTAATGTGGGAATGGACTGATACCAAATCTTTAGTTTTTCCAGGATTTCTTTGTAACAGATTAGAAACAATATCTTTCTTAGGGAAAGGTAAGAGTCCTAATCAGAAAGGTTTATATTTTCTGTAAGTTGTAAACTAATTTACAAAGACAGGAAAACCAGATTACACAAAACCATGCAAGGATGATGAATATCGCAAAAAGAGAAGAAGGTACAAAGCTCTGGAACAGAAACATCTAGCCATAACAGTTTTTAAATTTATGTGAATATACAAAAAGACATCTTCTCTGTCATAGGATTAACAAAGTGTACTCAATTTTTAAATTAAAAACTGAATTCAGAAACACCTTTTTACCTTTTAGTTGATATATGTATTTTAATTGCTGAGAAAATATACAATCTGAAGCTGGTAGAAGAAAGTGTACTTTGTTAAATATATAAATAGCAAATTATCCCTTTCTGTGTTGCAGAAATCACAGTATGCAGGATTTCAGCATTTCTCCCCACAAGCTCCTTCTTTCAAGATTCACTTTCCCCAGAGTGGAAGTGTGTTTTGTGAGAGTGAGGCAGAGGTGGGAGACAAGCTCTCCTGCCTTGTATCTTAATGCTGATGGGTATTAATACTGATAACACTACTTTCCCATGCCTACCAGTTAACGGTAGTGTATTCAGAAACTGGTTATGGTTAGAATGTCTCAAATGTATCACAAACTAAAATTAAATATCTAAATATGTCTTGATGTCGGAAACTATCGAGTGACCTTCTTCACCACTAATGTGAAAGCTGAAAGCAACCCCAACTTCCTTCACAACCTGTAACAATGACAGTTTTCCACAGTCAGAACTTGATCTTAACATTAATGAACCAAGACTGGGCTTCAAAGCAATGCTTATGTTATGTAACCCAGAAGCACTTTAAAAAAAGGGAGAAAAGGGAAAATGTTGTGACACTAGATGTATTATCAACAAAAGTTAGATAATAAATAATTCTGAACAGAGATAAAATTAAATATAATTGCTTTTTACAATTGTGCTTATTATCTATAATTGGACTCATGAAAAGAGTAACTATCCTGAATACAGCTTTTCAGAAAAAAACAAAACAGAGTATAGCATTCATGGAACACACAACTGTTGAATAAAATTAACTATCAGATAACTACTAAAGCATATGTTGTGGCTATAACATAATATTTTGTCTTTGACTATCAAATTCTGATTCGTCTCTTAGCAACATGATACAGATTTTTCTTTTGTTTAAAACAAAGCACAGAAATTGGTCACTTGTTTTGCTTTGCACAAATTGTGAGCTTTAACTCCTTTGTTAAATATTCCATTTATTTTGGTCATAATCCCAAATGAAACAATTTGTTCAAACTGTTCAGCCAAACACCATGTCATTTGGCAAAGCACCATGGTCCTCCATAAAGCCAATTCTCTAGAGATAATTATTGGCACATATCAGTAGTCCAACATCTAGAACAACATACTGACTTTGAAACATGAGCAAACATAGGCCTGGTTACGTCCTTCTTCACAAACCCTGAAGTTCACCTTTAGCAACCAGCAACATTTGACAATATACAGAATCATGTGAACCTCCTGGGGCTTAAATGCAGACTCAAAACACATGGTTTGCCAAAAAGCAGTATTACCGCCCCATAATTACTTTAAAGTTGATCCCCAGTCAGTATTTAGCACAGTTAGACCGCATTACAATAAGTTGTGTGTTGCAGTCTTATGAACCCTGC
>NW_009952822.1:26147-50759 GCF_000747805.2 Chaetura pelagica | reverse complement strand
TGCTGAACCCAAGATCAATATCCTACTCTAACAGTCTTTTTAACACTCTCTTAAAGCAGAGCAGAACTGTTCCACTGCTGAATCAAAATTATCTTCCCTGCATTAGCAGTTTTGTTAAGGTATTGAAACAGTGCACAGGAGAAAAAAAAAAGTCTTTCAGTGATTTCAGTTAGCAGTACAGCTTATTCTGGATCCTAGAGATTTCGGATTATTCTGTGGTTATTTACTACAATAAATGGTTCTTGCAGGACTGCCCACAGACATGCAGTTCCTCATAACAAGTGTGGCCTTGTGCTAAAGGCCTGAAGTCTTCAGAAGGGTTTTTGTTGTGTTGGGTTTTTTTTTCTCCTCTTTCATACTCTGTCCTAGAGCTATAAAATAAATTTGAAAAACCCAACCCAACCCCGCCACAGTTGTCCTTCAGAGATTTTTCTAAAACCCAGTATCATTAGTATGGTTATCAGGAGGGGGAATTGTTCACAGGGATGTTTCTCCTGCTGGGCTTGCCCAGGAAGACAGGAAGGCTGGCTAATGTCCCCTCTGCCGGCCATTCCCCAGTGGGGACCTCGTCTTGGCTCCAGCCCTGGTCCTGCCTTGGCCCTGGTCCTGCTCTTGGCCCTGTCTCTGCTGCATTCCCCTGCCCCGCAATTGCACATCAAGCACGTTTCTCAGGGTTGGAGGAAGCTGCTGTAGCTGGCTGTACAAAACACAAAGCTCTGTTGATCTCAAATATGCGCTTCAGCTAATTGCCTTTCCTCTGTGGGCTTTGGGGATGAAAGCAGCTGGTGCAGCAGCCTCTGCCAGCAGCCAGGCATGGACAGGAACAACCTTCAGGAAAGGAGGGACAAGGAAGAGCCCAGCAGCCCCCACCACCCCTGCTGCATTCTCCTTCCCTCCTCCATTTCCTCACATATAATACTGGACAGAATATTTTAGAGATTTGTTAAAATATGTCAAAAGGCTCTACCCCTTCCTCACTGAAGATACAGCCCTATAGTTTTGCAGTCTATTTCAGGATCTTTTAAATAGCCTCACATTCAGTGTTAATCAGTTGCTCACTCAGTTTCTTCCCCCTAACTGATCTTTACACAGCAATTCTCTTTAATGAAATCACTTCAGTCTTGCTGGAAGAATTTTATAAAATTAATTAGATGACAGTAAAAGAGGCATATTCCTGGGGCATATATTTTTTTCTGGTAACAAGTAGAAATTTGTCTTAAAATGGTGTCTTTTTTCAGCCTTTTCTGTGGGATATCTGACTGTTTTACAGTCTCCATAGTCTCTCAATTTCTCATAATAAAATTTGTTACTATGACAAAAAATTCCATTAAAAAGTAGAAACTCCTCTAGTTATGCAACTGGTTCACTACCCACCCATGAAGATTTAAGTTTCAATATATTTTTGGAAGTACTGAACAAAGATAACTTGGGTACATTTTTAGAAAAGCCTATTTACTTTTGTGGGTTTTAAACAGTCTATTTGACATTACAAGAAACTTTTAACAGACCATAGCCAGAATCCTAAGGCAAGCAGCAAAAAATTGGTTTGGAAGTCAAATGTTAGCCTACAGACATCAACAGGTTTGAAGGGGTCTCTAAAGTTAAGAAATTAAAATTTAAATAATTTATACTATCTGTGTACACAAGAGAAGTATCTAGCTCTAAGATAGAAACCAGTCATTAATATATAATAAATAATTAAAAAATAATTTTAAATTACAGAGTGTTACATAAGCAAGGAAGATTAAAAAGACAAGGTGCTAAGCCATGTCATATAAACAATAGAAGTACCTAGAAAGGTTGGACCAGATGATCCTTGACATCCCTTCCAACCTGGTATTCTATGATTCTGTAAGTATCAGCCAGAAACTGAAAAACAGTATTTTATTGGAAATAAAATGAGAAACTGAAGTGAATGTGAAAACAATATATCTTCAGTAAAAGCCATTTTTAAAAATAGATTTTAAAAATGTAGATTTAAAAAATAGATTTTAAAATAGATTTGAAAAAGATTATAAAATCTAACAATATAACTGAAATCTAAGGAGGGGATCTGGTTTATTTTTAATCTCTTAATCTCATTTTTAAAGCAGTTATACTCTTTCTTTCCATATACATGTCCCTGTGAGTGTGTGTGCATGTATCTTTCTGAGTCTCAAAAAAGTTAATTAAACATTTGGCAAAAGGCATCAGAGGTCTTCAAGATATTTACTTCTATAGCTGGTCCAGACAATACCTGGCTCAAGAGCTACACATAGTCCCTGAAGCCTTCGGCCTACACTGAAATAAGCAGCACAGCAGTATCCCAGGCTCATGGAGCAGCAGCCTGGGCAGTCAGCACGGGTGGTCTAGCAAAACATGTGTGTTGGTCCTCACTAGCCATGGAACATAAGGTCCCCTGTCCAGTCATCAGGAGAAATGAGGGTGGAGCTCCAGAAGACGAGTTTAAGTACCCCAGTATGGATGGAAGAGGGAACACACAGGAGACAGAAGATTGTTAGGACAAATAACAAGGTGGCAAGTCAGAGGACAACAGACCATATTCTGTTAGTCACAGAACTGCTTGTTCAAACAAGAACCCCAAAGTCTCTATCTCTGCCTATTTATAATACTTACAAAACTATTGAAAATTTAAAAAAGAGGAAAACCATTGGTCGAAAATCTCAGTACAGAAAGGGTTAGGGTAATGGTCAGATTCTGCGTCGTGCACTTGCACAGAGCAATGGGAAGTAGAGGGTCAGCCGGCCTCTAAGGAATCTCCCTTGCTATTTAGTTAATACTTTTAATTCCCTAAGAAGCCATGGTAACCTTGTAACGACCTTACAGAGCCACAATCCTTGTGACTACTTTATAATTTATATAACGTTATAATTATGTTATAATTTATAAATTTCTACCCACTCTTACAGATTTCTAAAACTGCAAAATGCTGCATTTTTGGAGGTAGATGTGCATTATGTTTTGTTCTGAAGATGAAATAAGGTCTTGTGGGCAATACTGAGCATCCCACAGTATAAACACTAATTTGCGAGACTGCTCACCTCTTTTAGGAATTTACTCTGTAATCTTTAGCAAATCACTTAACCTTTCTATGCCTCCATTCCCCATATACAGAACAGTGTAATATGTGCTGTAAAGATCAAAGCTGTCACATGTCCACTTTTAAAAAACTAAACATCATAGAAAAGTCGCCAGTTAAACAGTTAAAACAGTTTCTTGCAAAATATTAAGGAAAAGATCCATTTTCTTTGTTATGCAGGACAAAATTTCCCCAAATATTCTCATTCAATGTGCCCTACCTGTTAAGCAGTTTGGGTCTTCACATAAGAAGTCATGGTACAGAGTCCACAACTTTACCTTTTTTTAAATTAGTCTTATAGATTTACTAGCAGTCTGTAAAAATGCAGGGTTTCTCACTACATTATCCTGACAGAGACAAGAAGAATCACAGACATAAAGCTTATTACCCTGTCTGAGACTATAGCTTAGATCACTTTCCAGACAACTTTTGAGCAAACTATGAGGGATTAATGTTTCACTGTCATACATTGGGTATGTATGACAAATGATGGCAACAAAAGTCCAATCGCAAACACAGTGGCTGTATTACCCATTATGCTCTTTTGACTTTGCTCCTTATTCAGGTATTAAGATATGCTTAACCAAATCAGATCACTGACTCAGTGGAAACTCAGACGATCACTCCAGAGGATGAGCCGACCCGACGGTGCAGTGACAATCCGCCACACATCGATATCAGTTTGGGTTCTGAAGCCTGAGCTGTTGAATTGGAGAGGCTGGAAAACTGGCAAAAGCATAACACTGCTCTCCCAAAGAGGGTGTGGGGCACAGCAAAAGGACTCTTGGCATAGTTCTCAGGGGAGTATTTTGGCTCATGTAAGGACTGGCTCCAGTGAGTTCTGAAGGAAGCTGCGCTCAAACCTCCTTTGCAGAGGAACATATTTTACGACATGGGGCCTTTGATGGGACTCAGGGTAGGAGTTTAGAAGATGCCTGAGATAGCTGTACATCTAACTGAAGATGGCTGGGGAATGTGTGACTACATCTCTGTATATTAAAAGAATCAACAGAAGTAGCTAACATGAGAAAGAACACAGAGAAAAATTCTGTGAAGAGAATAAGTAAGAGATAGCAGAGCTGCTGTACGATCCTATCTTTTCCTTAGAAAACAAGAAAAAATTCTTGCAATTTAAAAGCATCTCTGTTTTCTTCATTTATGGTATTTGAACTGATATCCTCTAAGCTGTGAGCTTGAAAAAGTAATTTCATATGAAAAAAGAGTTTTTACAACTCCAACATCAACATCACAACACTCAGATCATGAATTACTTTTACTTTATTTAATTGAATATTACATGCATTTTAGACACTGATTCATATTGCTTATTTGCACAAGCAGTCATTCTCAATGTACAAATAATAACTATTGCTGTTGCAGTGAAATGTTCAGTAGCATGCACTGCATATGCTTGTGTGCAAAATTACCACTTTCAGTTAGAAAATTTTTAAGTCATGATTTCTAAATTAACATTATACATACAGTTTAATTTTGTTTTTATGCAGACATTGCATAGTTGGTGATTAGTTTCTCAAGAAAGACTGTGATTCTGATACCAGTACAGTTGACGCATATCAAGTGACAGTAGCAAACAGGAAGATTTGAAGAAGAGGCATAACTTTCAGGGTTGAAAGGTCAGCAAGTACAGCCTAGGATGAAAACCAAAAAGACTTGTTAAACTTGACATTTGAATCAAATTTCTTTCAAGAAAGTCAAGAAGTCAGAAAAAGAATCAAATATTGAATGCAACACTAGCAATAATTAGATTCAGACCTGGCTAGAAAACAAATAAAGCTGCTTTTTGTTAGTGCCTTATTGCATTATTTTTCATTTAACATTTCAAAGAAAAAGCATGTTTATGTATATAAATCAAGTAACTATATTTTAGCCTTTAGCCTGACTTCAAATACACATGGCATCATGGGTGAATAAGAGGTCTAACATTTCAACTCACTTCTAAAAATAATTGGGAATTAAGAATCCTTATCCTTTGGCTTGGCTAGTACTTGTGAAGTATGTCCAATGTAATAACTCAAATAGTCAATGTCTTTTCATTAAAATATGTTAAAAAAGAAGAGTCATCACAAGCTGATGGGAAAAAATATATATTAACAAATAACTAGAGATAAACAATAATAATCTTCATCTTAATGACTTATTTTTTCTTCACTTCCCACCAGTAAAATGATAGTATTCACAGTGAAATTTCAGGTTAAATATTGAAAAAAATAATCTTGTAATATCAAAAAGCACTGAAGCAACTACATTAAAACGCACTTAGAAAAAAAGTACAAGCTTCCACAATATTTCAGAAATAGTATATCCCTCATTACATTAAAATAGAAAAAAAAATCTGATAGTACAAAATAATTTGGTAACATTGCATTTCTGTAGCAAATATACTCTTTCATTTCTTTTCACTCCAGAAAAAGCAGTATTATATACTGCATGTTCACAATTTCTGTAGTTTTTTATCTAAGGTAAGAATTTAGGCTGAAATATTTGCACTATGTACCACGTGCCATGGGAAGCTTAAGTTACTCTTGTTGGCAAAGCATCAGAAACTATTTCAATCTCCTCTAACTGAAACTTATCCTTACTTCAGCTGCAGCCAGTGATGTCACCTCCATCAGGTTGACTGCTCGGAAAGCAAACACAGCAGCTGCCAGGACTGAAAGAGAATGCCCAATATTTAAGTTGTTGACCTGTTAATTAGTGGTAAGAATTAATCTTGATGTAAAATACTAATTCTCATTCAGTTAGAGTAATTATTTTAGTTCTGAAGAATATACAATGGATGGCTCTGTTTGAGATTCTATGGCCATTCTTTAAAACAGACAGGAAAAACACAACATTCTTTCAGAAAAGTGAGTGAAAATGCTTGAGTTTAAACTGACTACCTTTTAAGTAAAAGGGACAAGGGGATTTACAACTAGCTCATTTCTAAGCAAATAATTTTAATTCCTTTAAATAGCAATATTTCGGTTGTGAATATTATAGAACATTAAAAATGTTCATTTATTTTGTACTATCTTACATAACTACACATCCCTAAATAGCTGTCTTATACATACAAATGGAACCAAAAACTTTTCTCTTAATCTACTTTGTATTTAAAAGCTGACCCAACTGAAGATAAATGTCTCCTTTATATCTCCAATCTTAAACCTTGCATAAATCTTAGCAGAGAATTTAATTTATACAATTAAATATTAAACTTTCAAACTTCCTTAAAAGATGGGACTTTGAATGAAGAAATCCAGAAAAATTGGGAGAAATCTCAGTTCCTGTAAGTATTGAAGAAGTACTTGCCATAAATGAGTACCACCAACTCATTTATTGTTACCACTGAAGCTGGGAGAATGTCGAGAATGTCTTATGTTCTGTTCACAGTTTACCATTTTCAAAGTGCTATTATTAAAAAATACTTGGCATATTTTTGTTAGAGATGCAGTATTTATGCAATTTTTTCTAAAAGTTATACTCTCTGACATGTATGTAATCTGCTTTCAGCATTAAAGAGCAACTATTTCCTTCTAGTCAAAAGCACATTGAAGTCAACAGGTATTTGCTTACATTCATCTGTACTTCACACATTTTGCAAAAATAATTATATTACCAGCAAGAATTTCTAGAGAGTTGTATCCCAGGATTCTGTCCCACAGAAGCAAGAGCTGATCTGTAGCTAAATAGCCAGAAAATGCTCGTACCATCCATTTAAATGAAATTCGTAGCCTGCAAAGAAGTGATAAACAACAGTATTATATTTCTGTCTTCCATAATGATCAGACAGATCCTTTATAAATTGAAAATATTTAATTATTCTTCTGAATTTCTCTTCCAGGAAAAATAGACATTTCTCTTGCTGCACTAATTGTATTCCTTTGCAACAGCCATCAGAAAACAATCTATCATCTCATTTGATGAAGTACTAATATAATTACATATTCTGACCATCACATTAGAGGGATCCTCAGCTATTATTACCTACAATGTTTCATCCCGTCTATTAGGCTATTATGATGGATACCAATTATAACAGTAAGGTTTTCAAGTGCTATTAGACAGTGCCATGAGTATCCAATAGAATGACAGCCTCTTGCAGCTTCTGCTGTAACTAACATATCTCTGTGTCTTCTGGCCCTTGGAAATAAATTACTTGGTTCCATCAGATCTGCCATGAGTAACTCAAATTTAGGTGAATAATGCAGCAATTCACACATCAATTCACCTCTCTTTTCCACAGAACATACAGAAGAAATGCACAAAGCACACACCCTCAGATTAGACCAAGTACTCTCACTGACTTTCAAGGAAAAATGGAACATGAATGTTTGCACTTTTGAATAATTTCCCATCTCTTCTAAATTAAAATACCACAGAACAGTATTTTCTGAACAATGAATCTGCAACATTTGTAGCAAGTCAGAAAGAAGTACTTACGGCTGAGCCCCAATTTCTCGAAGGTGATAAAAGAGCTGAGGCAGATGGGTTTGTAGAAGAGTCTCAAACAGCAAACACAGTGACACAATGCCCTAATGAAACAAGACAATATCCAGAATACTAACACTCAGCCTGTCAAATCTGAGAAAATAGTATCAGCATGTAAGTTTGCGTGAATTTTTAATTCAAGCAATAAAGCACTATTAATGATACAATGTACAGCTCACTTAAGCAGGACACAAGCAACTTTAATGCTTTCAGTCACTAAAGCCTTCCTCCGACAATTCTATATATGTATTAGCAAATAACATGTTTTGATAGTCCTTTTCAGCTGTAAGTTACTTATGGTATTTGTATGTCAGGGTCTCAGTGGGTTATTATAATGTGACCTACTTGAGATATTTCTACTCTGATGAAATAGAACTCATACTATATATATACACTAAAAAACAGTGTGTGTGTGAATACTGTATATCTGATACTTAGAAACAAACAACAATGGGGATAGTTACATAAAGTTAAATGTAAATGCATTTTAAAATTTCTTTGTAAAGTCCACGAAAATGAATAGATTCCTGTCTGATCGGTTTCCCTGCTATTCATATTCATGACTGAAAGCACAATGCACAGCCTTGAAATGGTATATGAAGGAAAGGATTTTCTTTTCACCCAGAAGTGTTTTCAAGAAGTCACTTCACTTTGTGAAGGAGAAAAAAACTACTGTTTTATTCTTTAAAAATAGAATATAAGCAAATTCCTAGAATTGCCTTACATTCAAGACCTCTCATCCTGGTCATAAACATAACCAAAGTATTTCAATTCATCTAGTAGTACTAAAATGCATTTGCTGTATGCAAAGATACTCAAGTTAAAGAAATAGACACTAACTTGATATCACTGAAATAATATTGGTATATATGACTGTAATTTAATTCCTCTACCGCAGAAAATACTGTATTATGTGTGCTTACATGTCACTGATTAAAATGAAAGCAAGTGTGCATTTATGTGACTTCTTGAACTCATAAATCTATCACATAAAATAATTTACTCTCAAAAACCACACCAAAATATGAGAACAGTACTATTTTGAAGTACATATTATTCTATAGCAGAGACTAACACTGATGTAGAAAACTAAAATATCCAAACTGGAGTTACCTAATATTCTTTCCAAGCTTGCCTGAAGTATATATATATTTCAATCATATAGAAAATCATGCCAATGTATATTATCATTCCACAGCAAACAGAGTATCAGGTGAGTGTGTTTTAATTCCTAATGAACTTACAGAAGGATGAGAAGAGATGGAATGGAGTCTGAAGAAAAAACGCACATACATCTCACGGAATATCTGATACAATTTGGAAGGTTCATGATATAGAAAACAAAGTGGAGCAACTGAAAGCATAAAAGAATTAAAATTGATTCAACATTGTAAACTGCTAAAAAAGTTTAATTATTAAGTGCATGAAGTATGGAGAAAACCATGTAATTTATAATGGTACAATTTAAAAAAAAATACTAAATTAATTATTTAGCACTATTCTATAATAGTCTATAATTTTATATAAAAAGTTAAGAAAGGGAGAACAGTACACTCTAGGCAACAGTTCTATATATTAGTTCTATATATTTCAAGATTCTAAACTAATTTGAACATGCTTACTACACTGCTGGCTTCCTTGGCATAACAAATATACTTTAAGTTTGCTGATGACACTAAACTGGGAGGAGTGGCTGACACACCAGAAGGCTGTGCTGCCATTCAGCAAGACCTAGACAGGCTGGAGAGTTGGGCGCGAAGAAATTTGATGAAATTCAACAAGGGGAAGTGTGGAGTCTTGCATCTGGGGAAGAACAACACCATGTACCAGTACAGGTTGGAGGCTGAGCTGCTGGAGAGCAGTGTAGGAGAAAGGGACCTGGGGGTCCGGGTGGACAGGAGGATGGCATTAGCCAGCAATGTGTTCCTGTGGCCAGGAAGCCCAATGGCATCTTGGGGTGCATTAGAAAGGGTGTGGTTAGTCGGTAAAGAGAGGTTCTCCTCCCCATCTATTCTGCCTTGGTGAGGCCGCATCTGGAGTATTGTGTCCAGTTCTGGGCCCCTCAGTTCAAGAAGGACAGGGAACTGCTTGAAAGAGTCCAGCACAGAGCCACAAAGATGATGGAGTGGAACATCTCCCTTATGAGGAAAGGCTGAGGGAGCTTGGAGAAGAGGAGACTGAGGGGCGACCTCATCAAAGTTTACAAATACGTTAAGGGTGAGTGTCTGGAGGATGGAGCCAGACTCTTCTCAGTGACTTCCAGTGATAGGACATAGGAGGTTCCACATAAACATCAGAAAAAGCTTCTTTACTGTGAGAGTGACAGAACACTGGAACAGGCTGCCCAAAGAGGCTGTGGAGTCTCCTTCTCTGGAGACATTCAAAACCCACCTGGACACGTTCCTGTGTGATGTACTCTAGGTGACCCTGCTCTGGCAGGGGGATTGGACTAGATGATCTTTTAAGGTCCCTTCCAACCCCTAAGATTCTGTGATTGGAGTGCTGGAGTTAGTACAGAGAAGGGCAACGAAACTGGTAAAGGGCCTAGAGAATAAATCTTATGAAGAACACTTGAAGGAGCTGGGAATGTTTAGTTTGAGAAAGAGGAGGCTGAGGGGACATCTCATCAGTCTCTACAATTACCTGAAAGGTCACTGTAGAGAGGTTGGTGCTGGTCTCTTTTCACAGGTAACTAGCGACAGAACAGGAGGGAATGGCTTCAAGCTGCAATAGGGGAGGTTTAGACTGGACATTAGGAAATTTTTTTTCATAGAAAGAGTGGATAGACACTGGAATAGGCTGCCCAGGGAGGTGGTTGAGTCACTATCCCTGGATATGTTTGAGGGTCGTTTGGATGTGGTGTTGGTGGATAGAGTTTAGGGGAGAACTTTGTAGACCAGGGATAATGGTTGGACTCCATGATCCCAAGGGCCTTTTCCAACCTGAAGAGTTCTCTGATTCTATAATTCTATGATCAAAGGAAAAAGCAGGAGAGCTGTAACAAATAGTCTCATGTTGTTGGAGCATCTCTGCACTAGCTGCCTTCGTACATCTGAGAAATGAGATTCTTCTGCTCATTTCCTAGAAATCTTACAGATACTTGAGCTTTCCTCTGCAGAGTAAAGTAGTGACCATTCCTCACGGATAACAGCATGTTATTTAATGCTCCTTTAACACCTGTTCTAGCAAATGGATACAGCAACAGGCCTTCCACATAATTAATGTTTTTAAGAACTCTCTTCACAGGTAACACGCCAGAAGTGAAACACAGGAGCACTCTGTCAACAAACTCCATTGGTCCATATACATTAAATGTATAGATGAACTATTAGCTCTCAAAGAATAAACTCCCACATGGTAGCAAGCTGCAATGTAAGTAAATAGAAACAGCCTAGACTTTGTAAAAGTATATACAACAGTCCTCATACACAAAGAAATAGAATACACACATGCTTAAAAGTTGCAGATAAGCACATACAGCTTTAAAGTGCAACAGGATAAAAGCAATCCTGAGGTTTTGAGAGTTTATGAGAGTCACACTTACCATACATAGAAAAGCCATGAAAAGGAATTACACCTACAAAACAAAAATATTTTTTTCTTTGGTTCTTTTATTTTCTTTTTATCTATGTAGAAAACTGTATTTTTGCCCCAAGTTTCTAAACTTTGTTCTGCCAACAATAGGAATAAAATATTTCCCTGTTATGATACCTGCAGTCCTAGATCTCAATCTGGTAAATATTTAAGTACAGAAATTGTATTACTTACTTCAGCACAACCAAGTACGTGCCTGAACACATGCTACAGTTCCTAGAAAGCCAAGTAAAGTTCCATCTGCATGAAATTATTACATATAAGCTTTGCTGAAATCAGAACCTAATTTCAGATAAATGACAACCCATAAATGTCATGCACTGACAAGGAGGGAGAGGGGAAGAAAGGAGGCCAAGAGCTCCAGCAATTCATGTAGTAGTCAGATAAAATATTTAGAGGACTTGACAGTTGATCATGACAGTTCTCTCCCCCTTCCAGCTGATCTTCATTCCCATTCATTAATTTTTGTGTAGAATCAGAAAGAGGGAGCTGCTTTGGCAAAAGATGATAAGGACAATGCTTCATGGCTACAACACTGCATAGAATTGCAGAGGCAAAAATGGAAGAAGGGGGAACAAAAGTATGTGTTAAAATTGGCACCACTGGAACACAAAAGACAAAAGACAAGGACAGAGAGACAGATTTAAGATTGGTGACCTTGAAAGCAAGAGCAAAGAACTTGAATGTAAAATACAAATGCAGTGCAAAAACAGGGAAAGGATTTAATAGATAGGGATTGAAAGGGTCAAAATAAGCTGAAAAAATGTTTTTATAACTTAAGTAACAACAGCAATTATACTAAATTACAATTACATTAGTTACATCTGAATTTTTAAAATTAATAAAAATTTTGAGAGGAAAATACTTGGTTTGCTGCACACTGAAAAGCTGGGGGTCAGACAGTTTCAGCGTGTATCATTCAGATCCTCTAAGTGCTAGTAAAAGACTGGAATACAAGCTGCAGCACCACAAGTTGTTTTCCTTCTCTTTCCCACACACACCAACTCTGCACGTGACTACTAAAACCAGGTTGAATGTGGCTTTGGGGTAGCTTCAGTCCAACTTACTCCTTTAAATCAACGAATTTCACAGAATAACAGTGAAACAAAATTTAGAACAGAAAAAAGAAGTTATGTATTTGAGGAAAAAATGCTGCATCTTTCCAATCTGCCACTAGAGGAGGCAATAGTATTATTCTTACCGTTTGGAGGATAGAAAACAGCATATTCTTCCATTCCAAGTTTTCCTGTGAATCATCAAAACACAATTAAAATGTGATTAAACTGTTAAAGGGTGTAAAGATTTAAATCACAAATATAGATTCTAAGTTACAATTATAAAGATCATAACTAATTTTGTTACTGACTTATTTGATACTGCAAAAATAAGCAAGCAATGCAATAGGACAAGTACGGTGCCAGATATAAAATGAAAATGCAGCACAAATAAAGGAGGATGACAAACAGCAAAAAAAGAGGATGAAGATCTCAGCAATGCAAACCCACAGAGTGTATTGGGTTGTGTCTTGCAGCTCTGAAGGTGCTTCCTGCATATCTTGAAGAAAGTGAAGCATTATGAGGGAATGTGGTTAACAGGGTAAGTCTGTCATGCTGTGGCAGACTTACCAAGGGGCAGGAGAGGAATCTAAGAAGTTGTAAGAACAGATAAAAAACATTCAAGGCTTCATTAAGCCTATAACAGAGAGGCAGATTCATGGTATAGTTTCGCTATAACAAAAAATATTTAGGTAATCTGCGGAATACAAAGATCAATTTAGTCAAGATAATCACTGATAGGACAGACTGACCATATAGCTTTTTCTCTTCCCTGCAAAATTAGCATTAGGCTATTTTATTTTAACTGTAGAACCTAATAATTTAAAATCCACTATTAAAATTTAATTATTTATGTAGAAAAATGCTTTAAAGCATAATTACAATGAATTAAAAACTGTAATTATTTTCACTTTGCAATGAGAAAAGTAGAAAATGTAATAATTTATATGAAAAATTACAGAATATTCAAAGATCCTTTACATCTCTGTATTTTTTGCACTCTAGACAGAAGAATTCAGTACAGGGAACTTTTGTCAGGTTCAGTGGAATCTGGACTAAGATATTTTCCCATTGTATGCATCAACTGAATTAAATTCTAAATTACCTTGCAAAGCTCTTGCCTGCTATCCCATGAAAATAAAATTTTCCAATTACAGGAATCAATTGCTTAATTAAACTAAACATTGTTTTGCACTTTTTCTTTCAATAGTTTGCTTGCCTTGCAGCAGGGAGTTGTAATCTGAAAGAAGAGTATTTTTACCCTAAGGCATATCTTGGAAAATTAGCCCAAAATAGGACCTAAGTCTTTTGGATTTACACTGCACAGCTTCAGTAGAGATTTAGGTTTAAAAACCTGCCCTCCTCAGATCTATATAGGATTAAGTTTCTGGGCTGCCATGGCTCTGTGCCTGAGTGAAACTTGGGATCCCACTGCTGTTTGTCTCTGAGGTTGATTCAAGAAGTACGTAGAGAAAATTTCCTAATTCAGTTAACGAGAAATAAAAGATCTACAAAGCAACAAAGGAGGAAGAAGAAAAATGAGAAAAAAAAATAAATAAAATTGTCTCTCATGATATAAGAAGCAGCAAAAGGTAAAGTGTCAGCAGAGGTCCTGTTAAAAAAAAAGTATTTGGTATGGGGATCACATTTGGCACTGGCATGAGACATACACGAAATAAATGGGAATGCACAAGGTATAGGTACATGGAAAACTAAAGTGATTGGATGGCTGAATGATTCAAGAAGGAAGACAAAATTAGGAGCAGATAAGGATCTAAGAAGCAAGGACACATTGTCCAGAGGTATGGCATTAGAAGTCAGCAGAGTAGGCAAGTGGACTGAACCAATACATTTTATATTCTTAAGAAAAATAAGATTCACATGAGAACTTAATCCAAAGAACATCCAGAAGAAAGCTAACATTCTGGAAGATGTAATGCTTTGAAAAAAATCTGTATAAGTCTGCTTGGTAGGGCTCGCCTTTTCCAGACCTTTCAAGAGAGCCCACAGTTCTTCAGTAGCATGTTCTGCTCCTGTCTACAAATATCTGCAAAACTCAGATAATATCCCACCACTACTTCCAGTTGCTAAATGTATTGAAGTTGCAGGGGACAACATTGTACATTTAAATTTCTAGCTCTGATGAAGACAGATGTTGTCAAGATTTTTACCATATTGTCAATAGTCGTAGGTTTATTTTATTTTGGTAAAACACTGGAAAATTATACACAAAAAACTAAAGTAAAAGAACAACATTGCAATATGGCCTTCATGTGATCAGCTTCTGCACTGTCAGAATCTGAGCAGATGTCAACTGGGCACATGAAATTTTTATTAACATTCGTTTAATTGTAGTCCTCTAGGTGTAATGAACATAAAGCAAAATGATATACTATATTTCTGCAGCTGTCTCAATATAAAACCTACAAAATCTTTCTAAAAACAACTCCTTTTACCTTGTATGTATGATTTGGGTGGGGTGGCACTACTGTAATTAAAGTGCTCCAACACAGATGTATCTCGGGAAAAACAGAGTAATACCTGTAGGAAATACAGCATATGAAAATCAGCTGACTTGATGGATCAACAAAGCAATATCAAACAGATTTAAGGACCAGCCTTAATTAGCACCTACTGGATGCTCTTGAAAATACAGCTGAAAGTTTCCAGGTTCACTTTGAACTTACTATGAGTTTACCTTCACATTCATTTATTTTCAGTAAAATGTGCCCATTCTCCAATCCTCCTTTTTGCCTCTCAGCCTGGGTTTATCCCCTTCTGTCACATCACAAGTAACTGTGCAAGCAACTAGCTGCTTTGATATCTAGTATGCTATTTTTCTATTAAGTTACTATGACCTGGGGAAGTCCTAGTAAGTGAATAAGCAAATGAAACATTTACAGTTTTGCATTCCCAGGAGCTTTACAGAAATCTTACACGATACTCACGTTTTTCTAAAAAGCACAGATTATAATGTTCACCTTGTATCCGTAATTTCTGAAATGCCTATTATATTTTGTAGATTATATATGTATTTTTTATTGTTTACATATATGAAGTATCTGGTATTCACAGCAAATGAGTATAAAATTAAATACTAAAAACATTCCTAGAATAAAACCCAAACAAACCACAATAAAGAATCTAATCCTATATGCAGTTGTAAAAGATTGAGTAATTAGTACTGTACTTGAAAATGTTCATGTTTTCCTGAAATGAAAGACTGTACTGTCAAGAATTGTACGCCAGAGGGTAGAAGTAAGACAGATTTTAACTTGCTGCTGACTTTTTTTGCATATGTTATATCCTCTCAGCTCTTGTAGCTTGTAAGAGTTTGATTGTTTTAACTGTAGCCAAGGTGTAAAAGGTGGAAATGTTTTAGATAGTGTTTCACTACATGATTTATTTTGAATAAAAATGAGAGGATTTTTCCTTCGACAAATTACTGCAAACATATTTCAGGTACCAGCATTTGTCAAAAGGGAACATATAAAACCAAAACACCGCGACATCTGAACATCATTGCTTTGGACAGCAGGTTATACTTTGAGACTCTTTCCTCTTTTGAACTTCAAAACTATTTCTCAGATACAAACACCCTTAAAAAAATATATAGTTTCTTTATTTCAAACAGTTTAAGCTAAATATTATTTTTGAGCAGTACACAATCATTTTCATGGCTGTCAAAATATAGCTGAGAATAACAATTCACAGGCAGATGTAATTCTCCGTATATGTTAACTGAGGTGAAAGAAAAAGAAACTAATCTAAAAAGGACATAAATTATGTTCTCTTATAGGAAAAAGAATGTAACCTTAATTTGAGGCCCTCTCATTTAGGAATACAGTGTCCAGTACCAGTATCTGGAAGTCTTTAAAAGATTATGCATCTTTTTAAATATAAGTCATGACTATACCTACAAACTGCTGGGTGAGGTCCTTTGCATATATTCATTATGCAGGATGTAAAACTAAAGCATTCAAATTGAACCTCTGACCTGAAATAACAAATTTACAAATTTGATAATTTATGTGTTTGGTTTTTTTCATTCACAAAAATGACAATGCTAAATAAAACAATGGCACAAACTGCTTTTTAAGTACAGAAGTGTTTGATAAAATATAGAATATTTATAATCAAAACCGAGAAGAAAACCACGGAATTCAAACTCAGAAAAAGAAAGAAAAACAAAGCCAAAGCTTTAATGAAAAAAAAAATTACTGTATTAAAAGTAACTGTATTCTATTCCAACAGTTATAAGAAGCAATAAAAACATGTAATCCTAGGGATAAAGAAAGCAAAGATATTAAGGGAAATAAATTGCATTATTTCATAGTGTTCCTGCCAAAAATTATTGCATGCTACTAAAGAGGTACCAATAATCCAACAAAAAAATCCTCACTGCTATTATATGTCCAAATTTTATGGTTTTGATGGATGTTCCATCTGTTAAGTAATACAGACAAATGCCACCCTCTGCTCAATGAATTGGAAACTTAAAGGCAGTAACTAGTCATGAACAAAAACACCTACAAACACAGAAATAATTTACTTTCATTACCTATTTTACTTTCTATTTTATTTTATTTACTATTTACTTTCATTACCCATTTTATGTAAACAATATTTAATTCCAGTTATCATATGATATTAGTAAATAATATTCCATATCAGAGTGACTCATACAGCAAAATTTTTCAGGGGCCACAGAACAACATAATTTGGCAGAAAAGGATTTGCAAATCAGGTTGAAAGATAAAATTGCTAAAGAAAATGGATAAATTTATTATAGAAGAGTCTGAATAATACCACTAAACACCAGACAAAATCAGTGCAACTGAAAATTAGAAGTTTGAGATATTCCTTGTCTCAAAGCCTTGCAGTAAAATTCTGCACTTCATTTTTCAAAGATTTCTGATGACTCTCCTTCAAATTGGGAAGGATAGTTGAGTTCTTTTTATTATTTTAATTCTGGTGGGGTTTTTTTTAGTTAATAGGTATTTATAAAAAAAAAAAAATTTCAACTGTGCTATATATTGGGAATGATGAATAATAGGTATGAACAATATGTTTTTAGAATACTAGCTCATATTCCTTCATAGACTATAATCCTGCGTCCTCTGGAACTGTCAGTTACTAATTATTATACTTTAGAAGGCTATATAATGAATGAAACAGAAATAAGCATAAGATTTTCACATCTCAGGACGAAGAGATAATGTTACAATACAGAAGATAATCTTTGACCCTTAAATCACGAAAAGAAATTCTCCATGTAAATAATTCAGTAAATAAATATCAATGTTTGAGTTGTTATTGTGTAGTCAATTTTCAAATTTTAACTCGGAAACAAAGTCAGATACCATCTTAATATTGAAGCTATTTTAAGGTTAAAATTATTACATTTTCATTAGGTTACAATTTTAAATATTAATGTTTAAATGTGTATTACACTGAAATATTATACGTAGACACAATGTAATAGTAAGCTTAAAGAGTAACACATACTTCAATACCTATATGGACTATGCAGCATTAAGAACAGTTTCTTGTTTAGTTGAATTACTAGCTGTTTTACATATTACCATCAAAGAAGAAATAATTTAGTTTCAGATAACTCTAAAACAAAAAATTAAGCAAGTCTAACCTAACAGATGTGACTAATGAAATGGAAATCACTGTGGAAATGGTAAGTTTGCTGCATGACATTTATGTTGACACTGCAATCAAGTACACGTTAGGAAATTCATAGATGTAATCTCCTCCTATTTAAGGACATTTGACAGGCTGCAACAAAGATAACTCTTTATAAATTAGTTGATTTCCCCATTGCTAGAAGCAGCTTTGGAAGGGAGAAATCCTAAAAGTAACCGAACTTATTACTACCTTATTCAGAATCAATGTTTTCAATTTAAAAATAAGTCATTACCATACCTTTAACGCTTATTGCAGTAGGTAACTGTAAATCACTTTTTTTTTGTTTTTTAACAAAAACCCGAATATACTTCTCAAATCTTAATTTCTCTGTATGCCACAGCATTAAACATTTTATTATTGCAATTCTGGAAAAGTGAAAAATATGGGCTGACTGGCAAAGGGGAAACATAACCTTCAGTTTTAAAAAAGGGGGAAAAGGCAGACCCAGGGAACTACAGACCAGTCAGCGTCACCTCTGTGGGCAGCAAGATAATAGAGCAGATCCTCCTGGAAGCTATGCTAAGCCACATGGAAAACGATGAGGTGATTTGAGAGAGCCAACACAGCTTCACTACGGGGAAATCACGCTTGACAAATTCGGTGACCTTCAATGTCAAGGTTACAGTGCTGGTGAATAACAGAAGAGCAACTGACATCGTCTACCTGGACTTGGACAAAGCATCTGACAATGTATCTCATGACATTCTTGTCTCTATTAAGTTGGAGACATGGATCTGATGGATGGACCACCAGTGTGGATAAAGAATTGGCTGAACAGTGATATTTAAAGAGTTCCAGTCAATGCCTTGATGTCCAAGCTCAATGATGAGTGGTGTTCCTCAGGGGTTGGTATTGGGACCAGTGCTGTTTAACACCTTTGTCAGTGATGTGGACATTGGGATTGAGTGCACCCTCAGCAAGTCTGCTGACAACACCAAGCTGTGTGGTGTGGCTGACACGCAGGAGGGAAGGGATGCCATCCAGAGGGACCTGGACAGGCTTGGGAGGTGAGCCCATGCAAACCGCATGAAGTTCAACAAGGCCAAGTGCAAGGTCCTGCACATTGGTCAGGGCAATCCCAAGCACAAGTACAGGCTGGGTGGAGAGTGGATTGAGAGAAGTCCTGATGAGAAGGACTTAGGGGTGTTGGTTGATGAGATGCTCAACATGAGCTGGCAATGTGTGCTTACAGCTCAGAAAGCCATCTCTGTCCTGGGCCATATCAAAAGAAGCACGGCCACCAGGTCAAGGGAGGTGATTCTCCCCCTCTAGTCTGCTTCCATGAGACCCCACCCAGAGAAGAGTAAGCTCTGGAAAGACCTCATAGGGGCCTTCCTGTACCTGAAGTGGGCCTACAGGAGAGCTCGGGAGGGGCTTTTTACAAGGTCTTGTAGTGAGAGGACGAGCGGTAATTGATCAAAATTGGAAGAAGGGAGAATTAAACTTTTTAATGTGAGAGTTGTGAGACACTGGCTCAGGGAAGTGTTCAAGGCCCCTCCCTGGAAGTGTTCAAGGCCAGATTGGATGGGGCTTTTAGCAAATAGGTTTAGTGGAGGTGTCCCTGCCCACGGCAGTAGAGGTAGAACTAGATGATCTTTAAGGCCCCTTCCAACACAAACCATTCTATATTTCTATGATTTTATGTCTGATTTTGTATTTTCTGTATTTTCTGACTTACTGCATTGGAAAGACACTGTGTAGGTTCCTTTAGAGTAGGAGTTTCAGAAGCCTGTCCTGCTTGATCTGTTTAAATGTACAATATTAACTTCTGGTGTCATTATTCATAAAGGAAAGTGTACATAATGCAGCAAAAAGATGCTGTCTAGGTTCCCACTGTACTCAGCCTACACATGAACCATAAAGGCAGTCCTTAATCAAAAATTATATAATGCCACAGTAGTATATTTTCTAGCTTTTCTAAGAAAAAAACAGTTACATACCTGATATAAGTAATCCTCAAATACAAAATAGTAGTCATCATTGCTTGCTGTCAGCTTTACATCCTGTAATCAATATATACAGCAGTTTGAAGCCAAGACACTTTTTCAGACTCCTGTAGAAGCTGAACATAACTCAGTGGTGGAATTCACTGTTTCACAACTGAGTAAGGAAAGAGCTATAGTTAAGCATATACTCTATATTCTAAAAATAAAAAAGGCTATATTAACTTGATGATTAAAATATTCAGAATTAAAACTTGAAATGGAAATGCCTGGATCCCAGTGCTTTCTTCCTTGCAAAATGAGTTATTCCTTCTTATTAAGTTACAATTTCTTTATGACCTAATGGCTCACCTCAAACAAATGTCTTACACAAAAGCCAACACAGGCGCAAGGAGAGAGTTTACAATAATAAATTCAGACTAATTATTCTAATCAAACCATCTAGCACTTTCTTTCCTAAAAAAACCCCAAGATATTGGTGTGATGAGTACATAAAATCACTTAATCAACATCTAATTAATCACTTACTTTGTAAATCAGGCTGTCCACTAAAAGGTCATGCTGAATCACATTTGACTTAAGCTGTTCATAATACAAGATATCCTGAAAGTAAAAATATTAACATAATCAATCTGAGACACAACTATAATTTATATTTAAAGTAATGAAACAAATTTTTAACAATTAAAAAACCAAACAAGAAAAATCATAAGCATGTATTCAGCTGAAGAAAACACTGTGTAAGTTATGCAGCATTCTATCACTGTTTATTCTAGCTTAAGGCCTAAGAAACCAGGCAAATACTTGAGACTTTATAAAATTACCTCCCCCTTAGATAATGAATAAAATAAGAATGAAGGAACTAATTCAAACCAAAGATCTATATCTTCCAAACTTTGGATGCAGCTAAAATATTTTCAATGTTCAAAATCAATAGGGCTTTTTTCTTTGTTGCCCTGTATGCTCATGCACCTCTCCATTCATAGATCCTGTTACATATTCTAGCATTAATGAGTTGCCACACATATTTGATATTAATCTCATATGAATTGCTAAATAGTATACATTTAAGAAGAGGTGAAATTATAAATATATATTTTTAACTCTTGCAAAGAACACAAAGAACTCAGACCTTTCTGTAAACTCCAATTGTTTCCTGAATCTCTACAGAACATACACAATGGTGATACAAAGGAGAAGTATCCGAACAAACACTTCTGTTTTTTGCATATTCTATCCCTTTTTTCTTAGAAAGAGCTTACAAAGGAAACAAAAAGCTAAATATCACACCATCATCATATAATTCCCTTTGAATAACACAGCTTCAGATTGAACAACACAGTTTCAAATGGATTTGGAATAAACTTATAAACTAAAACAGCAGCCCCAAAGCTCCTTCCCACTTCACAAAACTATTCGGGCTTCCATGTGTCTCTAAAGGCACCACACAAATGTTTGTATATTCCAAGATTTATATTATATTTGTAGCCCATCTCTTTGCAAAAGACAGTAAGTCTGGAGTAAGGATGTAAAGAACAAATAGGAAGCAAGATGAAATTCTGAGAGGGAGAAAACAGGAAAAAAAAGTGAAGAGAAGGCTAGGGAACACTGTAACTGGTCTTTGTATTAATCCAAAACTGAGAAGTGATGAATATTATACACTTAGAAATTACTAGAATTAATACATTAATAGACTGTTCAGTTGAAATGAGGACAAAAGCTGTATTTATTAGGTACTGAAAACTACCACTGGGAAAATATTTACATTCTTCATTCTGAGAAATAAAATGTGTGTATATCTACATATACACACATATATACAGTACACTTTCTCTATGAAGGATCAGACACAAATATTTAGTAAATGTAAATTAATTACACTATGAATGTATCACTCTTTAGAGCTACAGAGAAATACTCTAATATTAAGCCATCATTTTAAAGCATCTGTAGTCTAATTAAGTGCCACACTGACAACAAAGTCATGTCTAAAGACTTTTTTGCCATCTGAAATGACAGTATATATTATTATATGTATATATTATTATATGTCTTCATTTTTATGCTTAGCAGATTGAATGATTAACTGTTTCTGTTGTACATGGAGGTACTCCTGTGTAAGAAATGGTACAATGAAACTCATGGCTTCAAAGGTCCTAGTTAATACAACTACTTATCTATTGTAACTTGGGAAAGAGATTCTAATAACCTCATGGCTTCTGGTTACCATTTCCTAGCTTTTAGTTCTCAAAAACTGCCATGAACAACTGCTATAGGCTGTTTGGAAGTGGGAGAAGAAAGTGGTATGAAGCAAGAGAGTAATCTTTCGCTGCTGTCATATGGAGCACACTTTAAATTTATATGCAGAAACAAGTTTTCATCTTAAAATACTTTCACCTGTGGTCACACAGTGGCTCTAAGCCACAAGTTAACATCATCACTAGTCCCGTATTTTGTCTTAACCTCTTCCTTAATTAGTAAGTTATTATGTTTTACACCTGCTTACAAGAGTCCATTTTCCTCTTATTATTAAAGTCCTTGTAAAACCACAAATAAAAAGTAATCACTTAAGTACATGGTTCCTTCATCTTAACAGTCAGAATAACTTGGTATTAAGTTGAATTACTGCTGTTTTATGCACACTTAGAACAGACTTAGGGATTTGACATGCAAGGAATGACTTCACTGACTGTATGAAGAACAGACTTTGAATTAAAAAAACAATCATAACCATTCTAGGAATAATGGTTTTAACTCATTAATTGAAATTTATTTATTCTCAAATCATAATTGTTGTGATGCAGAATTAAAACAGGGCTTGGGAATCAAAGTTTTTTAAGATGCAATTTCACCACACGTAGATCTTGCCCCTTCCTCTTAGTAAGACATGAGGCTTGTGACTCGTGCTGCATTAATAAATACATTCCTTATATCTGATTCATAAACAAGATTGGTCACAGATTCGCTTTCCAGCCACATGACTCTTTTCCTTAATCAGTTTTTCTCAAAGAGAGATAATTTTTTTTTAGAAGCCTCACTCAGGCTTCAAAAAAGATTCAAGTCTTGTTTTACTATTTTATAGGTTGCATTTCTTCCTCCAGATGAGACAACTGAACACTACCAAGTTTCAAGAGTGTCAAAAAATGTGACAGATTTCTTAGCATAAAATGTTTCCATTTATATAACCAGAATCTTGCAACTTTAATCTGATTAAACCTCTCCTCTTTGTCTGCCAAATCTTAATTTAACATTGATTTGTAAACTTTTTATTTTCTAAAAAACTTGTTGCATTTTCATATAGATCCTAGCTTTTCACAAGAAAATATATACATTTTTTATACTGCATCTCCAAACATACTAGTCTTTCCAATTTGAAACAAAGTACATTTCAGGATTGCAGTGCCCAGCCCTCTCCAATTTAAGAAAACCTTCATACCAAAATTTCCACCCAAAAACCTCATCCTGCATCCACCTAAGAGCATAAGGAAAAGGGAGCTCTGAAAGTGCAAGGGAGCTGACATGCAAGGGAGAACCGTAGAATAGAATCACAGAATAGTTTGAGTTGGAAGAGACATTAAAGACCACCTAGTTCCAACCTCCCTGCATGGGGATGGACACCTCCACTAGACCTGACTGCTCAAAGCCGTATCAAACCTGGCCTTGAACACGTCCAGGGATGGAACATCCACATCTACCCTGGACAACTTGTTCCAGTGTTTCACCACCCTCACAGTAAAGAATTTCCTCCTAATGTCTAACCTAAATCTCCTCTCTTCCAGTTTTGATCCACTACCCCTTGTCATTTCACTACAAAGCACTTGTAAAAAGGCCCTCTTCAGCTTTCCTGCAGGCCCCCCTCAGGCACTGGAAGGCTGCCGTAAGGTGTCCCTCAGAGCCTTCTCTTCTGAAGGCTGAACAGCCCCAACTTTCTCAGCCTGCCTTCATAGCAGAGGTGCTCCAGCTGTCTGGTCATCTTTGTGACCCTCTTCTGGATTCACTTCAACAGGTCTATGTCTTCTTATGTTGGGGGCTCCAGAACTGGATGCAGTACTCTGGGTGGAGTCTACATGGAAGCAGACTAGAGGGGGAGAATCACTTCTTGACCCACTGGCCACACTTCTTTTGAAGCAACCCAGGACACAGATGGCTTTCTGAGCTGTAAGCACACATTGCCAGCTCATGTTGAGCATCTCATCAACCAACACCCCTAAGTCCTTCTCATCAGGACTTCTCTCAATCCACTCTCCACCCAGCCTGTACTTGTGCTTGGGATTGCCCTGACCAATGTGCAGGACCTTGCACTTGGCCTTGTTGAACTTCATGCGGTTTGCATGGGCTCACCTCCCAAGCCTGTCCAGGTCCCTCTGGATGGCATCCCTTCCCTCCTGCGTGTCAGCCACACCACACAGCTTGGTGTTGTCAGCAGACTTGCTGAGGGTGAGCTTGATCCCAATGTCATGTCACTGTCTGTTTGGACATCAAGCCGTTGACTGGAACTCTTTAAATGTCACTGTGCAGGCAATACTTTATCTACAGTGTTGTCCATCTGTCAAGTTTGTGTCTCTCCAATTTAATAGATACAAGGATGTCACAAGATACAGTGTCCAGGTAGACAACATCAGTTGCTCAGTATCTTTCAGCAGAAACCAGTAAAGGTAGTTTAAAAAGAAGTTGGTGATTCATCTTCTTTGAAATTAAGGTTTAGATTACTCATCAGCCTCTGCACAGGCAAAGTTCACCATTCACCTGTGGC
>NW_009952822.1:0-26103 GCF_000747805.2 Chaetura pelagica | reverse complement strand
GCAGCTCATATTTAATTTTTAGGTTACCCTCATAATTTGTTTGCACTATTGATACTTGCCTCCCAAAGCTAATAGATGAAATGTGTGGGTGAAGCATAGAACTAGGAATACGAAGAAGAACTGACAATGGGGAGTCTAAGATTTGCGGGAATTGAATGAAGCCTAAAGAATGGCAACCAGCACTTATGAGGTGCGCTGTAAGATTTGAAACAGAAGTACCACAATCAAGTACAAAACCAAAAACTAAACAGATTACACAGAGAGAATGGGGAAAAAAGCTAAAGAAAGTCCCTTCTTGCAAATACTGGAAAAGGGCCCAAAACTTTTACCAGGCACTAGTGAAATCGACTTGTAAAGTATATCCTTCTCCAATCAAAGATGACAGTGTGTTGCTGCTACTGGATTCTCTGTTGTTTGAATTGTGCACTGGGTATCTACTGATAAGGCATAGAATTACATCATGCTCCATTATGAACTTATCACTTCACATATTTATTAAGTTTTTAAACCTAGGAAATTACATTCAGTAAAGGCTGTAGAGTAAAATAAAGCATTACTAATTTTTTCATGCTGGGATTTTCAGAATTAAGATTGACTTTCAACCCATTAACTTAAAAAAAAGTGGAGGAAAAAAGCCTATAAGATACTGAATAGTTTTGGGTTTTAAGCACTGCTTGAATAGCATGCACTGGATACAGAAAAGGGTAACACACTGAACAGAAGGGAAAAGATAATACATTAAATGAATTCTCAGTAAGTGTTTGCCATCCATTTTGTGCAATCCAGGAGGCAAACATCCCACAGGAAAAACAGTTACTGTGTGATTCAAGATCACAGGATAAGATACATATATACAGCAAAATAAGTTGTTCACACAGACAGCATTAACTATGAGACTGTTCAGCTTTTAAATGTTTGAGCTTGCAACCTTAAAAACGCTCTTTTAACACTGTTTCCCTCAAATGTTCCATTACAAATGAAAACTAATAAGCAATTCATTGCAGGAAATGTGTTGACGCATTTCTAAATAATCCTGTGTATAGAGCTTACAGGTTACCATTTTTATGATTATGAAGCTAGATTGTTAGTATCACCCCCTGCCTGGCTGTATATGAGCTTTATACAGAGGCTGAGCTTACTGAATAAAAATTTCCAAACAACAATATTGTACGCTAACACTGCCCATATCAAACTCTCGTATTACATTCAAGAAAGGAAGTTCACAGTCTTTATGAGTTACAGATTCACACCATTACAAATGTAATACAGCCTAAACTGCAAATCAGAAATATTACAACAAGAAATCTCTGCAACTCGGCAATTCCACTTCAGCAGAGAAACAGTACACAAGAGATAGAGAAAAGACATATTAGATTAAACCAATGACGTCTATATGAATACAGGACCTGGCCAGGGATGCTAAGAACAACAAGGAAGGTTTCTACAGGTACATCAGCAATAAGAAGATGAGGGAAACTGTGGGCCTTCTTCAGAAGGAAACTGGAGACCTGGCCACGCAGACTGAGGTACTCAATGATTACTTTGCCTCAGTCTTCGCTGTCAAGGGCTCTGGTCCCACTATCCAAGTTGGAGAAGGCAAAGGCATGGACTGTGAAAAGGAAGATCTCTGCATTGTAGGAGAAGAGTAGGTTTGTGACCATCTGAAGGTACACAAGTCTATGGGACCTGATAGGATTCATCCACAGCTCCTGAAGGAATTGGCAGACTAAGTTGCAAAGCTTCTGTCCATCATACTTGAAAAGTCTTAGCACTCTGGAGAAATTCTCACTGACTAGAAAAGAAGAAACATAACTTCCATTTTCAAGAAGGGAAAAAAGGAAGACCCAGCGAACTACAGACCAATCAGTCTCACCTCTGTGCCTGGCAAGGAGATGGAGCAGATCCTCCTGAAGGCTCTGCTAAGGCACTTGGAAAACAAAGGGGCTTCAAGATGGCTTCACCAAAGGTAAATCCTGCCTGACTAATTTGGTGGCCTTCTACAATGGGGTTGCAGCATCAGCAAACAAAGCAAGAGAAATCGACATCATCTACCTGGACCTATGCAAAGCATTCTATACTGTCCCATGTGACATCCTGGTATCAAAACTGGAACAGTATGGATTTGATGGATGGAACACTTGTTGAGTAAGGAACTGGCTGGCTGATCAGACTCAAAAAGTGGTGATCAATTGCTCAGTGTCCAGATGGAAACAGTGCAGATGGTGCTCCCCAAGGGTACTGGGATCAGTGCTGTTTAACACCTTTGTCAGCAACATGGACAGTAGCTTTGAGTGCACCCTCAGCAAATCTGCAAACATCACTAAGCCATGTGGTGAGGACAACACGCAAGCGGGAAGGGTCTGCTAGATCTCAGTCAGAAAGCCTATCCCTTTAGTACATTGAAGTTTTTAGTACCCAAAGTCCATAAAAAAATTGTAACTTAGACCCCAGGATAACAAATACAATCCCATGTATGTTATGAAAAATAGTCTTGGAAAATAAAAGGCTCCAATAGCTGTTACATTAGAAGATACAGCTTCAGTTTAGCATGCTAGAAAAACATTAATATACACTTAAATGACCAGCTTAGATGATTTTCTCTAACACAGTGTGTCTTGTCCACAGACTTGATAATTTCTGTTCTTTGTAAATAGGAAGGGTGGATTTTGTATTTTACTGTTTTCTAACCCTTTATTTCAACATTCTCAAACACGAGAAATTCACAGTCTGCATCACTTAATCCATAATTACTTACCACTTTTTCTTGATGCTATTGTTAACACTTTCCAGATGGTTATCATCATCTTTCTTGAGTTCTTTCAGCATCATGACAAGCTATTGTCTCCCCAACAATTCTCTGCACATAGTCTACTCAGTTCAGTCTCAAGGCTCTCTACCCTGTAGAGCATCTCCTAAAGGAGAATGTCTTCTGCACTGAATCTCAGAATACTGTGTCTACAGTTGATTTTTCTTCTTTATCTATAGTCAATGAGAATCACTAAGATTAAGAATCATGAATAGTTTGTTCTGCAGTATTTTTCTCATGTATCTGTTAAAAACATAGGGAAGAGCCTAAAAAACTTCACCACCACACAGTTTTTTACAGGCATGTGTGTATCTCTCATAAAATGTTTATCAGTTTCTGTGACAATTCAGTAGAGAATTTCTATTCTGGAAGGAGATCACTAGAAGATACGTGCTCACACTTTTATGTTCCCACCTAGTCTTCAAATCTTACACTCCTTTTGCTCCTTACCTCTGGCTGATTAGAAATATTGAGAATGAGGGCCCACAGATCAGCTCGGAGTGCTGTTGGACATCCCTGACGAACATACTGTTGAGCAGCAGCACTATCTTGCTCTGCTAAAACTGCAAGAAACAAAGTAGCTAATGAATTGATGTAGTTTAAGACTTTCAAAGTTTATCAAATAATAAAATACTTTCATTTTTAACTTTACAAGCTGGTTTCCCATGCTGTAAGCATTAGCTAATGGGAAAATATCTAAAAGGTCTGGTTTCCAAAGTGCAATTTTGATGTAGTTCTCTGGGAAACAAGACAATTGATATTAATAAGGAAGGTTGTACTTCCTTCTGTCATAAAATAGCACTCAGTACTCTTAGCATGCACCTATAACTGTATCAAGTCTAGTTGCAGCCAGTAGGCTGGCATTAAGTGGAACAAGCAGCTGTATATGACTACAAAATAATCCTGTTTAACTATGAGTGGTATCTCACTTCTAATAGGATATTGCCACTTAATGGGGTTTTTTTGTCTCTCTACATTTTTTATGTTAACTATACAAATATCTTCACAGACAACAGTGGGACAAGAATTTTCTAGTTCAGAGTGTACTGTCACATTCTTTCATTACTGGTTTATGTACTCTGGGGGATAAAGACTTTATTTCTCATAAGTTTTTATTTTTCCTTCAGATTGACATAAAACAAATACCCTTCTGTTGACAGGTTTGCTTAGATGGGTCGCTGTTATGAAGCTTTAGTCTACTCTGTACAAAGGCCTCATCCTGAATACAGTGCTGTACATACTGTAGAGTAGATGATCTCATTCCTTACTTAAATTTATAAACCTGACACATGCATCTTTAGCAATCCTAATCTGGTCAAGTGCTGTTTCCCACTATATCCTCATTACAGAGAGAGAGTTGGGAAAATATTTCTGCAATATTATCTAGACATTAGGTCAGTGTTGTACTGGTACTCAGAAGCTTCTAAATTTGTATCCTCTGATTTTTCTGAAGTCTCTCAGAAACAACATTTCTAAATTTCACTAGATTTTATATTCACAATATCTCCCTAACACAGAAGGATGACGTTTGGAATTATGAATATAATAATAATAATTTAATAGTTTCCTCTCTCCTTCCCTCTCTTCTTAAATACTGAATAGACTAGTCTGCCAATTTTCTCTTTAACCTACAGAGCTCTAACACAGATGCTGTGTGATCCTTTTTTTCCAAACAAAGATGGAAAAAGGAAAAACATTCCTACATTCCCCCCAAAACTTCAGAAAAGACTGTGATTCATCTCAGTGCCCATGAGTGATTACCTTATTATTTTTTACTGAGACACAAAGTATTAAAAAGTAGTTTTGCTACTTGGGTTTTACTAAGTACAATATGGAAAATTCCTTAGACTTGGCAACAGATCTAATATAAAGCAAAATTAATAGCTCAGTGGCAATCAAAGTCACAACCAACATCCAAGAGAGCATGCAGCAGGCTTCAAGAATGAACTGAAATTTCAATTTATGGTCAAGTCTCAGCTTATATGTTTATAAAATTTTGTGTCTTGGCATATAGGAAAAGCAAAACAATTTCTGTAACAGAGGCTGCTCTACGCAGACAAGAACCAAGAATTACACTGTGGGTTGAATGACTGGCTCACAAAGTCTGGATGGGGAATTTACTTGGAAGAAGGAGAGAGAACAGAGAGATGGATGGTACCCTAATGAGTCACTCTTGTATCAGAAAACAAACTATAAGAGATAGGAGGGGACCACAAGAGAAGAAAGGTCACTGTTTTGTTACTTCAATAAAAAAGAAGGGATAGAGGACTTTTGGGATGGTATCCACTCTGTTTTTTTCTTTGATGCTGATAATGTTTAACAGGAATTACAAGAGACAGAAAGGAGCAGATATTGACAGATTTCAAACATTCCTTGTATGTTTCTTCTATAAGCAAACTTGAGTTAATAAATGCTTATTTCTTTTGTTTCACTTTCTTTTGTAGATTATTTCTTAACCTACAAAAACCCCTGAGCTTCTTCAGAAAAAAGCAGTATACAGAGACAAAGGAGTGAATTTTCCACAGTGGCTAAGTATTGGAATATGCAGCAAATTCTGCAATTGCAAATAACAATTTAAAAGACTGTTCTGATGCACAGGCGTAAACCCCATTGTACTAATAAGAATTGTGTGTGCAGAGAAGGGAGTTCAGTCTTCTGATTTTAAATTAAATTCAGAAGTGGCCTAAGTTATCACTAACAAGTTATGTCTCTATGCTTCCTATTTAATTTTTAATGAAATATCTGGTAGCTACTGGTAAACTGGAAATGCTTGCTTTTCTGTCTCTGTCTAAACTACAATGGTATTACAGACTGTCTCTGTCTAAATTATAATGGTATTTCTGACTATGCTTTGTGCTAGTCTGTCTAAACTGTTAAAATTCTAAAAGGTATCTGTAATTGAGATAGAAATTTACTAAATGTATTCCTAACTATTCACAGGTTATTACAGGTGAAAACAGATCCATACCTTTCTGTCCAACACGTACATGTTCATTTTCAAAGAATTCTAGAAAATAAAGGAATGGCAAAAATTAAATAAAATATTACATTTCAGCTAGTCATGTATTTTATATTTTACTACATACCACTATATTCAGCTGATTTTTACATTTGTGACTAAAAAATAACCTCTGCGAGCATCAATGTTCTTTTTCAAAAACTAAGAAGAAATAATACGACAGAAATTTTCCTCGTCTGAAGGACATAAATACCAAAGTAACCTGATACTGCATGAACATAGATTTTCAATTAGGTAAGTTTCCATTTAAAAAGAAAAATCATTTGATACTATAACGTTTGCATACACAGAAAAATAACAGAAATGAGACACTCATTTAGCTACTGAATATTAATATATGGATATTTTCTATAATCTTTTCTTCAAGACAGTTATTTAAAAGATGTTTGTATATATGCCTGTCAGTTGGCCTAACATTTACTGATATTTTCTTAACTTTTGGAGACAGGCAATTTGGTTCTCTAGATTATGAAGTGTTCCAACACATTGAAATTAACATATTTTCCACTTAAGCTGATTATTTTAAACCTTCTCCAATTATGACCCTTCATATTTGCAATGTTTTCTATTATTAGCTATATTTTACTAAGAAAATCACTACAATCATGGGTACAAAACAATAATTTGTGGTTCATTGTGGTCAAAATACACAAACTACTTGATAATTGCAAAGCATTCTACTCATTAGCGTTCTATTTAAATGACTGAAGCACAACATTAGCTAACCAGGAGGCACTTGTGCTGAATCATCAATACCCAGCTGTCCTATATTTAAGCTTAGTTCACTGAATTCTTCTTTCTGAAAAGAAACAAAACCATAAAATAGTAGTTAATGGTGTTTGATTCTCTAAATCACTAGAGATTTTTTCTGAAAGGTATAATATAAATATTTTCTAAATCAAACACAGTTCTTTTAAATGCATATAAACTAAATATGAGCTCAGGTTAAGAGTGAAATCTCACATAAATTCTTACTCTAGTTCTAGTTACAGGACAGTTTTCATGTCAATTATGTGCTACACCTCATCATAATAAAGTGGCGAATAAAAGATTAGGTTAAGGATATATAATCCCCAGCTCCTTCCCAACTCAGGTGCAAAGCTTATCAGTGAAGTGTTATCAAAAGCTCTCGTATTTTCCAGTTATAATACTAGTTCCCAAATATTTCCCTTCATGTACAATCTGATAATAAAGAGATTTTAAATTATTTTGAAAAGAAAACCAGAAGTAAACTGATTATCAGGATATTTATATTGTACAGTGTCAAACAAAACTGTAGAATTAAGATTAACTATATATTTAAAGTTTTCTTGAGAAGAAATAAAAAAAGAGTAAATAGCATGTACAGAAATCAAAGCTGTGTAGCATAAAATGAAAATTCCCTACTGGCAGATAATTTACTATTTATGTTCTATTTTTCATTTAAAACATTTTTTTTCATATTATTTTAATGCTCTATGTTTTAACTAAATATTTAGATTGATTTTCACTTTTAAAAGGGGAAACTTACCATTATAGCAATATTCCTCATTACTGTTTAGAATCTTATTTATTGACAAGGCAAAATAATTCTTACAGAACCTTCTTGTAAGAAAAAAATATACTTACCAATTCTGGAATATCTTTAACTTTTAGAGGAACCTGAATTAGCCCCAGATGACTTCTGAAACTAGGCTGCTCTCCATTTTCATAATTTGGGTTTCGAAGATTCATCAGTACCTTAAAAATTGTATCTCTGTCATTCCTTGGATATATTCAGAAATTTACAATTGGAGAACTGCTCCCAGAGGAAGGAATTTAGCTACAAACTGATCATCCTTCAGAGAACAAGAAGTTTACCACAAGTACAATTTAAAAATGCAATTAAAAAAAAAAGATACAATGGCATTTGTTTTGCAAACAAAACATAGTCATAAATCCATGCCAAATTTCGCTTGCTATAAAGACAAACTGTCTGAAATATACTTAAAAATTCTTTTTCCCACTTCACATAAAAGACTAATGCATGCAAGCTAATGGCTGAGTCATTGTTTCATAATTGCTTACCTCAAGAAAATCTTTAGGTGCATAAACAGGCCGGAAGAGACTCAGATCTGAAACAGAATTTCAATAATGCTATGTTAAAACCAAGAGAAGAAAAAAAACATACAATTTTCTCATACCTGTAACAAGATTAAGCAATTTCCATAACAGACTAGAGTGAAGATTAAAACAATGAAATCACAGACGTCATGGTGACAACAAACAAATATTCTCCAAGATTATACTGCTGTTAGCACCTTAATTTTGTAACCCCCAAATAAGTAGAGTAGTCACAAGAAGCTTTTTACTTATTCCACATACCTCTTTGTATTGAACCATTCTTAGACATGGGAGAGATATGATATTCAAAAGAGGTGTATTTTTAACAGCATACTTACTACTGTCAAATAAAAAACAGAGATTACTCATTACCAATCCAAGAAAAGTATCTGCCACTGCAGAGGTGGTACTGTGATACAAACTAGTACCTTTGCAAAAAAATGTCTTTGAAGGAACTTGCTATGAGCCAATTAAGGCAGTTAGTCTCGCTCTCCCAAAGGATAATATGACTGACTATTCCATGCAAGAGCTACTTTTGTCTTTTGTTAATAGAACACCTTAGCCTAATTGTCCATAGTTCTGAATATTTTCTACTATCCTAAGCTTACACTAAGAAGAGCTGTGCCCTAGCTGCATAAATCTCAAAAGTATTGGAATAGGGAGTACTATACCATAACCTCTCACTGATGTTCCCAAGTTAGTACAGTAACTTCAAACAAAAAAGCATTATTTATGCATAATGGCATAAATCAGATGGAGATACCACTTTTCTATGTACAAAAATCTAACACACATAAATTTAGTTGACCTTACCTGGCTCATCAGTTCCCATTTCATTCCATTTATTAAGTAGCTCTTTCTGTTCACTTACAGGCCTCTGAAAGGCACAAGAAATTAACTCTTCTTTTTTTCTAACAGAATGAGTAAAAACATACCTATTTCAAATATATAAGTTAATGTAACACTTTAAAGATAGATTGCACTAGCAACACAAACTTATTCTACTTACAAATTATCCCTAATCAGGAGGCTTACAGAAAGTTCAAGTTCAACAGAAAAAAGGAGCCCATTAAATAATTTCAGTGTTTGCTAATGAACTTTAGGCTATTTAGTAGTCAGTTTCATATTACTGAAGCTTTATTCCTCATTCCATAGAGCTGTTGGACTTTGTCATCAAAATCCTGTCCCTGGCACAGTCATGAAAAGCAAAAACAGCTGCATCCTTTTTCTCGTATTATGAGCCATAGAGGTTCTGTTACCTGTCACAGACAGAACAACAAGAGAAAGCTAATGAACAAAGCACTAACATTACTTCCCAATTCCATAATATTTAAAATTAAAGCCTCTAAATTAATAAAAAACCCCATAAACCAAAACAAACCAGAGCAGAATGAATGACAAACAAAATTATCAATGTACCAGGGTCTCTCTCTCTCCTAAAGTACCAGTTCAACTAAAACTTCCTCCTGCACGGAAAGTGTATACTGTGTACAGGGTATGCAGCTAGAGGTTGCACTGCCAAGTCTACACACAAAAATGCTCTATTAAGAGCAACGGACACAGCAGTTAGCTTTGCAACTGGCTGCTCCCTCAAGAGGCTAACTTCTGCAACAGCAAAGAGGAAGATCAACTTACAGACTTCTTCAGAGTTGAGCTGATGCATGTATTGGGCTATCCCCGAAAATTTTTTTGTGTTACAATATTTGGATAGCAGCTTTGCAGCTCTCAATAACCTTGTGTAAAACAAACATTATAAGTGTGCAAGGCAAGGCTTAATGTCCAAAAAATGTCAGTTTGGCAACAGAAAATTAATACATTACCTTCTGTGCTAGTGGGATACTGAGTTCTGTGCACATGCTGTTTAGACTTTTTAGAATTCGCTTTTCCCAGCTTCCCTAAAACACACCAAAAATTTAAATTACATGGAATTTCTTTTTCCTCTAATTGCATTTATCATGTAATACAAGCAGTTTATAAAAGTAATGTATAAGAAAGGATAGCAAAAGTCATTGACTGACATCTGCACAAACATCAAGGAAATATTTACATGGTTGTTTAAATGGAAACAAGAGTAATCACATTTCATCATTTACATCACAAGAACAGAAAAATTAGTTGTTTACATTTCAGATCTCCAAAAAGCATATATTTAATAATTACTGATTTTTGACATATGCCTAATTATGAAACTTCCTTATACATAACATTTAACAATTTTTTCAAATTATTATATAAGCAATGCAATCAACTGTGTACAGAAAATGCCTTCTCCACTTTGTGACCTGAAGAGCGCAAGTCTTTCTCCACAAAAGGTATCTTAGATGCTCTAATAAGTTAAAAAAACTTAGAAATTTGGTATTCTGTCATGCTAAAATAAAATATCTCTAAAATAATGCTCAGGAAGTAGTTCTCTAATCGAACAGAAAACCAGAAGCAGACAATACCTCAGTAGCCAGTGGACAGCTTAAAGAGCAATCAGATTCTTCCACTTACTGCCTTAGACTTCAAACTTATCATATGGTGCCTAATCCATGGATAATTTCTTTGAAGTTAATGCCAACTAGTATTCATTTCCTAGTCAAGTGACTTAGGATTTTGCTTCCGTGATTACAGCAGCAGTGGTGGCTTTTATATTTAATTTAGTTTTCTGTGGATGATGAGTCAGGCCCAAATCAAATGAATGCAAAGACTCCTCTTAATGTCATTTAGCTCTATTTATTGTTTGGAATTTGCTCTAGAAACAAATTCTACAACAGTTATTTACTGTCTAACTACATGTTATTAAAACTTAAAGTTCTGCTCACAAGAGGCCGTAATTTATTAGACAGGAAGCAAATCCAGGGAAGAGCAGATGTTCAAATGTTCTTTTAAGAAATAAAAAATTATATCTTGTCTATAGTTGTTTCAGTTTAGCTTTCATATAACAAGATCCTCTCATTAGTTTTTCCATCAAACAAAATAGCTATCTTTGACCAGAAATTTCTTCTCACAGTCAAGCCATCCCTTCACCTTCTCTTGCATAAACCAAAGAGATCTGAGCATTAACCATAAGGAATGTTTTCCAAATGGCAGTATTTTGAATATTTTTATTTAATTGCTATATTGTATTTAAATGCCTTCCAAATGCTGCAGTTACATAACACCACACCACAAAGTCATTACTTACTCATGGAGGGGTGGTGTAAAGCATTTACAATACCCTGTTTTACTGAGAAGTGGGGTTTTTTTTGCTGGAAGAAAGAGATGTGAGAGAGCGAGAAGACTACTATGCCATACAGAATAAGAAAGTGGAAACTGAGAAAAACAATCTAACAGAATATCAATAGCAAGTATCTTCTGTCTTCCTTGAATTCTGAAATGCAGCCTGTACAGCCCAAAGGACAACAATTTATCTTTTCAGGTCCCTGTATTTTTAGATAATCACCTGATCCTACTCAAGTAGAATACGTTGAATTACACTTAAGATTTCCTGAAGTAATACATCAGAATCCTCATTTTTGTGAATGTAATCCAGTACCTTAGATTTAAGAACTGCCCTATGTTCAAGAAGGCACACTGTATTGCAAAAAATCACCATGTTTCTGAGTGCAAAAATCTCAAAGAAGATCAATAAAAACTATTAACTTAAACAACATGGGTTCTCCAGATGTAGAACAGTATCTCAGCTTCCTTTGAAGACAGGTATTTTAATTAACATTACCTCCCTCTGGCAACTGATACCTTTCCCACTACTCTTGTGGACAAGCAGCTGCTGGAGCCAAGCAGACCCACTCCAACACAGAATTGGCTACTCCCCAGGCACAAATACAGGCTGGGGGGAGAAGGGCTAGAGAGCAGTCCCAAGGAAAAGGACCTGGGGGTGGTAGTAGATAAGAAGCTTGACACGAGCCACCAGTGTTCGCTGACAGCCCAAGAGCAATTGTATCCTGGGCTGTACCAAAAGAAGTGTGGCCAGCAGGGCCAGGGAGGGGATTCTGTCCCTCTGCTCTGGTGAGGCCACACCTGAAGTACTGTGTACAGCTCTTGAGCCCTCATGAGAGGAAAGGCATGGAGCTGTTGGAGAGGGTCCAGAGACGGGCCACAAAGATAATCAAAGGTCTAGAGCACCTTTCCTATGAAGAAAGGCTGAAAAAAATTGGGGCTATTCCGCCTGGAGAAGAGAAGGAGACATTATAGTGGCCTTCCAGTACCTGAGGGGAGCCTACAGGAAAGCTGGGGAGGGGCTTTTCACCAGAGAAAATAGTGATAGGACAAGGGGAAATGGTTTTAAACTGAAAGAGGGACGATATAGGTTAGACATCAGGAAGAAACTCTTCACCATGAGGGTAGGAAGGTGCTGGAATAGGTTGCCCAGGGACGCTGTGGGCACCCCCTTCACGGAAGTGTTTAAGGCCAGGCTGGATGAGGCTTGTGCAGCCTGGTCTAGTGTGAGGTGTCCCTGCTCATAGCAGGGAGGTTGGAACCTGATGGTCTTTAAGGTCCCTTCCAACCTTAACCTTCTATGATTCTGTTTGCAGTGACAGTGTCTGTCTGTCCAAGCAACTACTACATGTGACGAAGTCCTACTTTCCTGGACATGGCTAAACATCTGTCTGCCAATAGGAAGTAGTGAATTGGTTCCTATTTTACTTTGCTGCCATGCATAGCTTTTGCTTTACTTATTAAATTGCCCTTAACTGTCTTTTTCACAAGTTTTCTTTTACCCTTCGATTTTCTTCTCTATTCCATTAGGGGGAGTGAAGGAGCAGCTGAGAGGCCTACCAGGGTTAACCCACCTCAGAGATACTCTGAAATAGAGCCATTAAACTTTTAAACTAATAAAGACAGGACTTTGCTTACTCATTCCGAAAGTATTAGAAAAGCAGTCCTTTCCACATACCACATCGAGCTAAAAATATCGGTTGCCGTAAGTATTGTATACACTTTTATAAAATAATAACCAGTAAAACTGGTTTAGACAAACATTCAGGCAGATACACCTCTGTGGTTTTTGCATTAGCAAACTGATGGGTGATTATTTTCAGGCAGTAAATTGTGGCATTGCATTTCACATCACAGTATAAAAATTGTTTAATACAATCTTTGTCCCCAAATGCGAAAAACTAAAACCCAGCACAGCAAGATAAGGTGTACTGGAATACGCGACAACACAACTGAAAAAATATCACAATTTATTGAATATCTTGTAAAAGAATACTGCAATACATTTCTAGGCACAGCTGAGTTAAATACAATTTTATCCTTATCTCAGATATTTTGGTTAGATCATATTCTGGAAGGTTTTATATACATATATATTTTTAACGTGGATTAAAAAAATTGATTCCAAATGGCACATACTAGTAAAAAACTAAAACTAGTTAAGCAAACACATTTTTTTATTTACACCAAAAATCCTCATTTAATCTTCTATAGTCTAGTTTCTCTTATTCTCCTTCAATATGCCTTAAGCTCCCTAGCTCTATACTTTTCATTTTCCTTTCCAATTTTTAAGAACTAAATACATTTTTCTTCCTGAAGAGCTCACTATCTCTGCAGCTTGTTGTCTTCCATTGCAAAATTGCCTGCCAGTGTCACTTCACAAAAATATTTTTGTAACCCTAAGTGAAATGACTTATAGCCACATTTTTTCTTCTTCCCAACAAAATCAAACTCTCTTCCTTGACGTATTTCACTCTATTTTACAATATTCACCTTCCTGCCACTATATCCTACTTTTTTCATGGATAGAGTATTACTTGAGCATTTCTTGTATGTATGTAAAATGTCACATATACACAACATTATTATTAATTTCAATACAATTACAAATCTGTGTTTCTCCTAAGGTATAAAACCTAGAAATTGTACAGTAACATTATAGAGAATCTCAAATAGTCTAATCAATTATCTGATATGATTGGTAAAATTGGTAACAACTAACCTGTGCCTTCCTCATATAAGCTAATGGTTCTTTCATATGCTCAGGTGGTGCTGCAGGATGACAGGGCAAAGGAAACCTTGAAGAAAGTATAGCATATTTAAAATATTTAGGTTTTTATCTTGCTTAATTAATTCTGTATTTGTAAACTTAAATATAACCTCTTTCATGACAGCACTAGCAAAACCACTGGGCATGTTGAGCAAGAAATAAAAATAAGCATTACTTTTAGAAGTATTTCTTCCTCAGCCTTGCCTATGGATGCAAATAGTATAAAGATAAGGATTAATAACATTTCTGCATTAATTATTATATTTAAAATAATACTTCCTCATAATTTCACATATTTATAAAATAAACTAATTCTACAAATACATCAGGTATTTTAGAAGTGTATCTTTTTCACATCATGTCATCTTTATGACTCCCTGGAATTTTCACTATCCAGGATATACATTTTGTAAATAGACAAAACATTTTTTGGAGAATATCCTTTTAAAAATCAATAGTGAGTAAGTACATGTACAAAGCAATTTGAACTTTATGGTGTTGACTTAAGCAAAGCTGAAAATCCATTCATAAAATGCATTATTCCAAAATATAAAAGCTGAAAAAAAATATTTAAAAAACCTAAACAAACCACTAAGTTGTCTTCCACTAGTGCAGATTATTTCCAATGAGTTACTACTAAACATTTCATCCAGCTTAATTTGAGCTGTCTCAAATGTTTTTCAGGAAAAAAAAATTACACAAAGTTTCTCTTACAGTTAGCCTGAATTTTCATTTGTTTATATGTATACAATCAGTTCCTATAATCCGATTTTGGAGAAACCCTCCCCAGATTTCTTCCCATTTTTAACTGGTAAGGTCATTCTTGTACCTGCCACTAATTTGTTCTGGAGAACTCTCTGCCTCTGTGCAAAATGGAATAAATTCTAAGAGATTTCAGTAATGCTCCTTCTTGGCTTTTTCACAATGCACACAAAATCATAGCATTCTTAGCTTAGTTTCAATTTTCCAGGGCTAATTGCATTGTTTTTTGCAGCTGATTTCCGTGAACACAAAGGAAGCATAAGCATTAGTCCAGAAGTCAGGTAAATATTATACCCTTGAAAGACAAGATGAAGATGTGTCCTTACTAACAGACACATTTCAAGCACTTTGCTGAATTGAGTCCCTCATACTACAAAGACACAATGTTAAAAATGACAATTCTAACAAGCTTATTTAAACTAGTGCAAATAGATTTCCATACACAATTCTTGTTATACAGTTGCAATTATGGTTATACCTGTTACAAAATTCACTTTTACACCTTCCCAGAATGTAAAGGCAACTTAGGTTTCCCAGAAGTCTAATCCAAATTTGATGAACAATAATAAAAATGGAATTTCACAAATTTCAGTGTGCTTATAACAATATCCCAAGCATGATGAGCACTGATGGCTAAGTCTAGAGATCCAATGTCATCATAAATAACTGAAAAGAATGAAAAATGATTTGCAGCAACTACCTCAGCTACACAAGAATTTCGACTGTTAGTACCTTTGGAAGTAAAACAGCAAAGAAATTACTAAAGTAACTAAAAAATGTGGTGATATTTATTTCCTTCATTCTTTACTACGTACTTGAGTCCAATATTCTACTAGAATGAAATAGAAATAACGGCACTTAAAAATTTAAATGAAGCAGGCACCCTTGGTATGACAAGTCTTGCAGATAATGGTAACATATCCTACACCTATTTATACAAATGAGTCAAAAGTAAATAAAGTGAGTAGAACTTATTAAATAAAAATACTAAATAAACTCACACATTGAGCTCACTATAAACAGCATTCTGAAGCTTCTTTTCCCAACCTGTTGAAATAAAAAATATCCAGAGGACAACTTTAGAAACGAGTACTAATGAAACACAAATCACAAGTTGCTTTACAGTACTAAAGTCTTCTCTCCTCTATCAATTCATGTCTACCTACCAGACAGACAGGAAGAGATAAAGAAACCCTAACCCAATTAAGGTAGGGAAAACTGCAAGTTAAGACCCATATAAAGGTTGAATATCCTTTATTTCCATCTACTGTTCAAATAAATACAACACAGCTTTGGTTAAATAACTATATGCTATATTTCAAAGCCATAATTTTATTAAAACAACTATAAATATTAATACACAGCAGTGATGATTACTACAGATCTTACATCACTTATCATCAAAACTTCACATTATAGTTACACCGCCTACAGCTTCTAGTGGAAACTGGAAATTTAATTAAGGGCAACATTTTCAAGAGTACTTGCATGAATGCTAATTTCCATTTTCAGAAGTGAATGAACTCATATAATTCAGAACTTTCAAAAAAATCACCAGTAATTATAAATAATTATAAAATAATTTATTTGCATGATAAGTTTTTCAAAATGCTGCTGGAATCCAACAAATTTTTCCTTCTTAATTTTCTTGATTTTATTTAATAATCCGGAATCACTGAATATCTACTTCCGGCTACTGTCAGTGACAAGATACCAAGGTGCACAAACTATTCTCACCATGTATGTCACATATATTCTTACGTATATCTATACTATCCACAAATGTATCAATGAAGTACTACAAACCTGATGTCTTTAGAAAATCTTTAATATCTTCTTTTAGTGATTCCAGCTTAATTTCTGGTTTGTGTAGGCTAACCTAATATGAAAAATAACAAATAAATAAATAAATAAATAAGCATCAAGCAAACACTAAGAAGAAAGAAAACTGTCTTTTAAGTCATGAAACCAGAATCATATATGTTTAAGTTTACACACAAAGCAAACTGCTTCCTACTAACTTCACAATGGTAATTGCAACCAATAAAATCAGTCAACGTTTTCATCACTCAGTGTCTTTGTTTTTACATCACTGCTAAAAGCTGTGTGTGGGAAAGGAGAGAGGAGGGAAAGGGAGTATCCAGTGACAGATACACGTAATATTCTGAACAAGTATCCCACATACTTAGCATAAATGCTAGACTCTACACATTAAAGGATCAGTCATAAGGTGCACAAGTGAAAAACTAGACACCATTCACTGCATTCTTCATTAAACAATCAAGCTGAAAATGCTACCTGACTTCTCAACATCCCACAGCTCACCCCTTTCAGATACGAAATGCCATCTTCAAACTTTCAAAAAAAACCACATGGCCCAAACATTCCCCACTGCAGCTGTGACTACCCAGGCATATACAGACTCCTAGAACAAAATGCACTTGACACAGACTATTAAGGCACCAACCAGTTCTACAACCACACCACAACAATACCACTCAAATGCTGCTGCAGATTTTTCAGCAACAGCGGGAGCTCTGTCTTCTCCTCTGTCTTCTATAGCTACACCAAGAGGAGAAAACAAATAGAGTGGAAAGGTCCAAAAGGATAACAATCAGAAACTCTAGAGTTTCTGTGCAGTGACTTCTAATACACATTTCCCTAAACATGGAGTGTGCCAATAATTGATTAACACCAGAGGATAAAGCTAGAGGTTTAGAAAAGAATAGCAATGCTGGTTGCTAATTCAAACCACTGAGCAACCTGTAACTTCACTGTTGTGACAGCTCAAGGCATACGTTGGAAGCATATGGCCACAATACCTACGTAGAAATGTGAGATATCTCCTACCAAAAGCTATTCAGAAATATGCTATAGGCAGATCAGCTGCAATAAGTCATGCTGCTATTAAAAATAGGTTTCACCAGCTTGTACAGCTTGCCAGCTCTAACAGCACTGATGACAGCATGGTATGCTTCAGGTCCATCACACACAACTTACCAACTCCACAATCCTACCATTTGCTTTACAGTTGATACACAGAAAAGGGTATTTGCTGTGCTGCACAGCTTGCTGGAAAAAATGGTCTAGATCAATTCACAATGTAGAATTTTCCCTAGTTGAAAGGGGAAATGGCCAACAATGCAGATTGATAGCATCAGCATTTCTGCTCTTGTGCCTTACTGTCCCTCAGAAGTTGTTGCGCACACTTTTGGAAATAATCACCTTTGCCTTCTGGGTTAAATACTGCTAATTTTAATCCCAAGGTCCATGGAGTGTTTACCTGGGGAGCCTGGTACGCATGCTTCAAAATCGTTTTTACATATGTAAAAAAAACCCCTCAGAAATACAATTCATTGACAGGTGACTAATCATAACAACAACAAAAAACTTCACAATCTACTAAAAACTAGGTGTATTTTCTTGACACTGTAAATAGAGCAAGAAGTGACAAAAGTGCAAACAGGAGAACAGTATTTTAATTCTCTGCTGTTCACACACATGTAAAATCTGTGAGCCTTTAGCTCATTAAGGAAGGTCTGACACTCATACTGACAATTCTTCTAGTCTTTTTTTTTTGGTTTGGTTTGTTGTTTTTTTGGTGGTGGTTTTGTTTGTGGTGGAGGTGGTGGTTTTTTGGTGGTTTCCTGGAAATTCTGGGAATTACTAGGGCATCTTGAATTAGAGATGGTAAAGAAGTTCAGTCAACAGAGACAACTTCCTGTTTTCCCCATCAGCCCAAAAGATACAAAAGGGAACCTTCTTGTGAACCACTGTTCCAAACAGAACACTCTTTTGTATGCAGCGGGGTGGCAGTTCAAAAAGAAGCACAACAGCATTTTGGGGAAAACTTTATCTGGGGATTGCATTAGTGATCTCCACTAGTCGCCTTTACTTCATCATACCCATTTATTCAGTCAAGTTCAGTTTCATTATTCCAAGTCCTGCTGCAGCTGCAGCAAATATTCCTATGCTAATCTTAAATGTAACAAAACTTTTACTTTTAGCCTGTTTCCTGTGTCCTTTTCAAAATGCGCCACTGAGAGACACTTTAGTGTAAGAAACATGAAAATTCTCCCCCAAATTATAGGGGCACTTCTGTCCCCAGCCCAAGTCATTTGAGACACAATAGCCAAAGCTTCCTCCCATTTCCACTTTTCCTTTTGTTTACCTCTGGATTATGGTTGATAGATTCCTACAGTGCTATGCAGAGCTACAGTCACAGTAACTGTTACTGATTCATGCATACCTTGCTGATCAGTTCTCAAATCAGAATTCAGATACCTGACAGGTGAGAATCTGGCAGACAGTCCAGTTAGTAGCTGCAGCCAGCTCTAACAGAGAACATACTCTAGCTCTGTGCAATATAACCAAAGAAGAAAAGACTTATTTTGGTAGGCAAAAGGAACTCCCTTCAGAATTGTTTAGCCATAACTTAACAGAATGGTACATCTTCAGAATTTACATGGGTGTTTACAGGCACTAAACTGAGGAGTCACAGAGACTTAGGAGAGCTGATGTCCAATGTTCCCAAATTGCTAGACCAGGGCTCCCACATACTTTTATTTTCCCTTTGGACTAACTGGTCTAACTTATTTTTACATTGTACTATATTCTGAAACACAGGTAGGTATTTTGGTAGAGTTTGTTTGTTGCAAACTGTGTGATAGAATATATTGCCTAAGTGTATTTTGCATTTTCACCCACTATGGTTTTTCGGTAGAAAGAAAAACGTTGACATGATTTATATAAAAAGCATTACTGTGGTTTACACTGATAAAAATGCCTGACAAAGGTTTATTGGGAAAAAAAACCAACACTTTGATGAAATTTGTAGCGATGAACTGAATTAATTTCCTGCATGATCAAAACATAGACTACACCAAGGTAGAACTACAGGCTCTCCAATTTCAATAGACACATCTTGATGAATAAGCATCTTCCTTTTAAAACACAAGTCTGGTACTATCAGGAGGCTATCACAAGCAGGGCAAAGGAGAGTGAGCAATATAAGGGAACAACCTGTGAAGGTAAAAAATGACAGGCAGACCAGGGAAGAAGCCACATGATTCAGAGGCCAAGACTGAGTCCTGAAAGGAGACAGGGATGAATGCAGCATAATTCAGAGAGGAATAACCAATGATTTTGAATAAAACTTAATGCCTATCAGTGTCTGTTCCAGTATAACTGGCATTGTGTATATTCTTATACATAAGGCACCAGGGTTCAGTTGTTGTGTATCCACATTAATCTACAGTCCTGGTCAGCTTCTTTTAAATCAAGAAGCAACTGGCTGTTAGACATTCCTTCACCAAACAAGCTATCATTTCAACATTTGTTGACACCCTCTTGTCCTTCAGCTGTACTGAAAAGACAGTTTCAAAATTTTGCCAAACCTTCTGAAAGGAGGCTGAAGTACCACAAGCAATCCTTCGTATGTATGTTCAGTGCACACCTTCTCTGCCTTTGATTTTAGTAAGGTATCCTGCTGAGATGTGGGCAGTCACTATCATAAGTGATACTCTGAGTGGATTACATTTTCTGTACTTCCATGCCAAGACAAGAAAATCACTCAGCATTGATCTGATTGATCTGATTGAAAGCAAGCAAAGGAATAGCACAGACCTAGTTGGGAAAAGTTGGTAGGTATAGCAAATTGATTTGTAGAGTGAACACAAAGATACAACTCTATTTTCAAATTAGCCTCTAAATAGCATTCAGTCATCATGACTGGAGCAGCATTGATCACGCAAGAGGACAGGTGAGCCATTAAGGCACAGCACTCAAAGTAGTATAGGAAAATACCTAGAGGAACAGAAACATAATACAAAGAGGAGGTTTGGCAGAATGAAGTATTCCAGCATAACTCCAGTGTTAAACTGTTTCTTTTCTCAACTAGAATAAACACTGGAGAGAAGTGACTCAATGATACTGAAATGTGGAACCATATCAGGTGAACACATATTTATATCCTGCTGCAAACTATTCTGCAAATAACTTTACACAATCTAAATATTTTTACAGGATATCAACCACAAATTCTCTTCAAAGCCTTTTTCGTTTAGACAAGTATGTACACTCTCAGAACATTTATTACTGTTCATTATGATTTTGCACAAGTGCACAATTTTTTTATCTTTTATTGCTATTACTTCCCAAATTACAACAAAGCACACCACCCTAAACAAGTTCAAATTTAGCAGAAGTAAATTGAATGAAAGAAAATAAATATTCACAATATTCACCTTTTCTCACATACTCCGTTCTGCCATAACTAGATTTTACCAGGATCAACCTGTCTTGTTAAAAACCACTTCAAGTATTACCATAACAATTTTAGTGTAAACACTCTCTAAACACTTACAATCCTGCAAATTTAAGGGAGTGATGTCGGTTGCGGTTTATACATTTCTGTAGCAGAAGGGAGAACCATTCTGAGCATAAATAAACAAATTTAATTGAGTATAAAACCTTGATTACATCAACAATTTTCCAACCCTTGTACATTTCTACAGTAATTCCAAGGGGAAAAGCATTGTGAACTTCCTTAAACAAGTGAAAGTGACCTAGCAGTTGAAACAAGAGAGCTTCAATTAGCTACATACAGTAATAAACAGTTCTAATATTATGTTCTTCCAAAATATGTGCAGGATGCATTTCTAATAACTTGATTTTTATTTTTAATATATTTTCTAGGTTTTATTGAATATAAAATTAGTGCTGCAAATAAAACACACACACAAAACGTAAAACAGATCATCTTCTGAATTCCAAAATCTCTTCAACATATTCAGAACTGCATTCAATTTAAAATTCACTATACTGCAAATGTTATAAGCTCTATCAGGAGGGGATAGTAAGACCTTTGTGAAATACAATACAGGAAAAGTAATAGTTAATTACCTATGATGACTCATGCGTTCACATTAATTTTCTAAGTTTTATTAAATAAATGCTCCATCACTTCACAGAAACATTCTCCTTCTTAATTTGATAATTTACTTAAGTAGGGATCAGTCTCAATTTATTTTTTTAACTGTTGGAGAAAAATGTTATGAAAATAATATCCTCAGATTTCTTGCAGACTGTTCACTGCAGTCATAAATGATTCTAAGGTGTTTATCTGAACTCCTTTTAGAAGCACACAGCCAGGCAATAGCCCAGCAGCACCGTCCCTAGTGCTCCCAAAGCATGCTGCTCTCTTTCTTTGCCACTTTTAAAGTCTTGTAAAGACTGTTACCTCTCTCTTATTAATCTTTTATTTAAACTCTTCTGATACTAGTCTGCTCAAAGAGTGACGGCAGAGTCCTCTCCTCCGGACAGTCATTCTGACCATGACATATCCTAGCAAATCTCGTCTGCGCACTTTGTTCATACCTTCAGGTACCTCCTAAAATAACTATTCGCTCTTAAATTTAATAATCAATTGTCAGAGCGGGGCTGTCAGGATTATTCTTACACTCAAATTACCACTTTCAGCTTATTTTAACAGCAATTATCCTGTTTTTCTACCAGTTCTCCTTTGAGTTGTCCCACTACAGCCATACCTAGAAGATACAAATCTGAGAAAAATCTGGAAAATGCCTGGAGGGATTCCCTGTATTGTGAGTCTGACTTGTTAAACTAAAAGTATAATTTAGAACTTTTATATTTGATTTTATTTTCACCTCATTTTAGAAAAGTTATTTAGGAATAAACTACTGAAGCTTTTGTTTGGTTGGGCTTTGCCCTTTTTTTTTCTTTCTTTCTTTTTTTTTTTTTTCTTTTTTTTTTTTAACATTCCTTGTTATTTGCCGCTAGTTACTGGAGGTTCCAGGCACCTCAGAGTCGGACTGATGCCTGTCAGAGGTTTGTGGAGGACAAAAAATTAAGACTGATTAATCTTAATTAATTAATAAAGCCTGGCTTCCCTCAAACATGAAGAAAAACAGAGTTCCTGAACTGTCTGCAAATGAAAAAGTGTTTAAAAGGCAGTACTTTTTCATGTCAGAATTCTTCAAATTTTACTTGTTCACCAACAGATTTTCCCTGAAACAGAATTTTAGCAAGATTCTACAAAAAAACCCCTTGTTTTAAAATGGCATTTTGTGATTGAAGATGTCCATGTCTCAGTTTTTCTATCCATGTCTTATTTTTACTTCAAAAACATCTAAATTTCAGAGAGGGAAGAGACAAATTAAGACAAAAGCAAACAAACTTGGTTACAAAGTTGCACCTGAGAAACAAGATCAGATTTCTCCTCTGATATCACCCCAGCAGCAATTCTACTTTGTTGAAAAGCTAGTATCTAATATTTTGGCTCCTTGTAACTGTTACTTTTTCATTTCAACCACACTACAAAATATGCTGAGAAGAAATTACAAAGTGACAGTCACATTTACACTCCTTCCTGCATTAATCTCTTTGTATTAACAGCAGGCACAGTATCAAGATACCAAAACTCAACCTACAAAAGCAAAATAATGTTTATTTTCCTAGTTGTAATAGGCATATGACCCTACCTCTACTCCAGTCCTTGTGACAAAAATGTGATTATTTTCATACACCCAGAGCTGAAGCTGTGACAGCAAAAGATTTGTTGCCCATGCCAACTTACTCCAAAGAGATTGTGTATCACAGTCCTTGACATGAGCTCAGGCTCTCAGTGACAGCCACACGTAGCTCTGGTGTGATCAGTTTATAACCACAGGGCTGCTCTCTCAACCCCCACAAATAATGTCAGGATATTGTGTTTTCCCCAAAATTCTATTTATTCGTTAAAGAAACTGTTCAGTTTGAGCTCTCCTTCCCAGAAATTAGAGATGAATTTACAGAAGTGAGTTTCTGTTGACAGTTAAAACACTGTGAGACTTACATGAAGTCTCAAAAATTTCAGGCAGTATTATAATGGACCTTATGATCCATTCTGACTCTCCTGTTTTCAAACAGTTCATATTTTTGAGAAAGGAGTATCAACAATATCATTTTCTACACTGGCAGATACCAACAATCTTTGTATGGGTAAAATATAGCTGTAGCGTAAATATCCAAACCAATCTCCTCAAGTGATTTCTCAAAATATAGTATGCTTCCCAAAAATAGCTTAAAAATAATTTGAAAAGAAACCACTTATAGATCAATATTTCAACCAATGCATACTAAGCATTGCTCAGAAACTGACTTAGCCATCAAAAAAGCCATTACATCCTATCAAGAAACTGGTGTTCAGGTGTCATGCACAGCAATAGCAAATGTTTCATATTTGATAATGTAACCAGAGAAATATGCAATGAGAGGAAAATCAGGCATTAATTTAACACAGAGAGTAGCCAAGTTCAGAAACTGCCAGAATTCTGTACAGCTGCTATGGGATGGAGCAAAGATGAGAAACTCACTGATAGGGCCTTTGCATATAGTAATAATATGACTACACAAGCATTATGAATAAAACAAGTCTATGCTGTACAAGAAAGAACATAAATGGATGCAAGGTCAATCAAAAAATTAAAGATCAAGGAGAACATACAGTTTGCTGACAAACAAGGTGTATATTTAGCCCTATTAATTTAAACTATAAGCTCAAAAAGATGATCATAGAATCATAGAATCCTAGGGGTTGGAAGGGACCTAAAAAGATCATCTAGTCCAATCCACCCTGACAGAGCAGGGTCACCTAGAGTACATCACACAGGAACGCATCCAGGTGGGTTTTGAATGTCTCCAGTGAAGGAGACTCCACAACCTCTCTGGGCAGCCTGTTCCAGTGCTCTGTCACTCTCACAGTAAAAAATTTTTTTGGATATTCACCTTGAACCTCCTATGCTCCAATTTGCACTCATTACCCCTTGTCCTATCACTGGTCATCACTGAGAAAAGCCTAACTCCATCTCCCTGACACTCACCCCTTACATATTTGTAAACATTGATGAGGTCACCCCTCAGTCTCCTTTTCTCCAACCTTAAAATATTTGTAAACATTGATGAGGTTGGTCCTCAGTCTCCTTTAAGCTAGACACAGCTCCCTCAGCCTTTCCTCATACAGGAGATGTTTCACTTCCTTAATCTTTGTAGCTTTGCGCTGGACTCTTTCAAGCAGTTCCCTGTCCTTCTTGAAGTGTGGGGCCCAGAACTGGACACAATACTCCAGATGCGGCCTCACCAATGCAGAATAGAGGGGGAGGAGAACCTCTCTCGACCGACTAACCACACCCTTTCTAATGCACCCCAGGATGCCATTGGCCTTCCTAGCAACAAGGGCACATTGCTGGCTCATGGTCATCCTACTGTCCACCAGGACCCTCAGGTCCCTTTCTCTTACACTGCTATCCAGAAGGTCTGACCTCAACCTGTACCAGCACATGGGGTTGTTCTTCCCCAGATGCAAGAATCTACACTTGCCGTTGTTGAATTTCATCAAGATTCTCCCTGCCCAACTCTCCAGCCTGTCTAAGTCTCTCTAAATGTCAGCACAGCCTTCTGGTGTGTCAGCCACTCCTCCCAGTTTAGTGTCATCAGCAAACTGGCTGAGGGCACTCTCCGTGTCCTCATCCACGACGTTAATGAAAATATTTAACAGTACTGGTCCCAGTACTGACCCCTGAGGGACTCCACTGGTCACAGACCTCCAACAATGTCCCATGGACCATAACTCTCTGACTCATTCCTTTCAACCAGTTCATGATCTACCTCACTACCTGATCATCACAAGCACACTTCCTTATCTATGAGGATGCCGTGGGAGACAGGATCAAATGCTTTACTGAAATAAGATAAATCACATCTACCACCCTACCATCATCTATCCACCTAGCTATTTCCTCATAGAAGGCTATAAGGTTAGTCAAACATGATTTACCCTTGATAAAACCATGCTGACTGCTCCTGATAATCCCCATGTTGTTTATATGCCTAGAGATAGTGAGAAGAACAAGTTGTTCCATCACCTTTCCAGGGATGGAGGTGAGGCTGACCGGTCTATAGTTACCCAGGTCCTCCTTCTTGCCCTTCTTGTAGACTGGAGTGACATTTGCTATCCTCCAGTCCTCAGGCACCTCTCCTTTTACCCATGACTTACTGAAGATGATGGAGAGTGGCCTAGCAATGACCTCCACCAGTTCCCTCAGCACCCTTGGATGCATTCCATCCAGACCCATTGATTTATGGATGTCCAGATTACTCAGCTGATCCCTAACCCAATCCTCATCTACCATGTCAAACTCCTCCTCTATCTTGACTTCTTCTGGGGCTTTAGGGATCTGGGGCCCCTGGGGAGAGTCTGCAGCAATAAAGACAGAGGCAAAGAAGGTATTCAGTACCTCTGCCTTCTTTATATCCTCTCTCACCAGGGCACCCACCTCATTCAGCAGTGGGCCTATACTGCCTCTAGTGTTAGTTGTACCTGCAAGGTATTTGAAGAAGCCCTTTCTATTGTCTTTGACCTCCCTAGCAAGATAAAGTTCCAAGAAGGCCTTAGCTTTCCTAATT
>NW_009952821.1:275692-279930 GCF_000747805.2 Chaetura pelagica | reverse complement strand
GCTTGTTTAAATCCATTTTTATTTTTTTTGATGATGATGACAGTGATTTTTTTATTTCCACGCCCGGGGTGGCCCCTCAAACCCCCCCGAACGCGCCTTCTCCCAGGCCAGGGCCCTGCTGGAAGGTAGGTCTCTTCTCTGGGGGGCTCCTTTGACTTGTTTTTTTTAAAAATTATTTTTACTTTTTAACCTTTTTTCCCCCCCTTTTTTTCCCCTATTAATCCCGCTGCTAGAGGCTTGTCCCCCACTCTGACCACAGACTTGATCCAAAACTGTGTTGGGTATAAACTGGGCTTATTTAGATCATTTTTTTTCCCCCTCTGCGCTTGGATTTCTCTTTAAATTTTTTGCCCGGTTGTGGCTCATGCCAAAGAAAGCTGAGAGCTCTGGGTGGGTGGGGGTTCCCAGCTCCTCAGCAGCTCAGAAACCCGCAGCAGTCGGTCGTAAAATAAGGCTTATTTAACCTGTCACTTCTTTTTACGCGCTCGCCTTTAACCCTATCAACGACTTAACGTGGGCCAGGCCTCCCCAGGCAAGCAAGTGTGATGACACCTCCGGTAAAAAGCCGAATCTTTTCTGGTTTTATGGGAAGCAGGATGGAGATGCCCTTTGGGAATGCTGCTGTGTGGAGAGGCCGCTTTGTACAGCCGTTGATCACAGATGTGTGCACATGCTTGCGTGTCGTGGAGAATTAAGTGCACGCTCTGAAGTCTGTCTCCCTAAATTACCTATTAAAATAAAATCCAGCTAAGTGCTTTAGGTAAAATACTTAAAACTGGGGCTTAGAAGCAATTCTGAGTCTTTTTATTTATGGGTTTTAGGAAGTCTTTGGGCATGAACGGGATGGTTCTTGGAACTGTTTTCATTACTAGTCAGCTTTGATTGATGGGCAGTATTTCTTCTTCATTGCTTTCAAACTTTCAAGTGTAATGTAAAGATACCTGGGTGAAAATAACCATGAACATGCATGTCTGGGAGCTGCGTGTGCTTAAGTTTTGTGGTACATCTTATATTTAATACGTCCTTTTAGCAGAATGTGTGGGATCCAAACTTTTTTGCAAATTAAAGGTAGATAAGAGGGTGTTGATAAGGTGGTGTGGTTCTTTCTGAGCCTGTATTAACACTTTACAGTTTGACCTGGCTAATACGATTGTTGTGTAGAACACTGTGTGCCCCCGTGCAGCTAAGTGAGCTACTTGGAGCTGTTAAAGACATAGAATCCTGTGAGGTTGTGTGTGGAGGAATAAAACAGGATATAATGGCCCAAAGTGGATCATGTAGGAGCCATTTCTGCCGTTACTTCCTCAGCCTCTCTGGTGGTGGTGGTGGTTGTTTTGTTGTTGTTGGTTTTTAAATTCTCCATTTTTACATGAATTCTGAGAGGTCCGGGGTTTTGGTGCTTGAAGTGTGTTGTTTTGCTGTGTGTTGTACAGCTTTCTGCCCAGATATTTCAGCTTTTTATCCCATCACCTTTACTGGTCGCTTGCTGTAGCCTTTATCACTTTGCTTATTATCACCGTGGTTTTCTGTTATAATTAACTGCCTGCTAAAAATGGGCCAGATACAGTTACTTGTCATGGATTTCCATCAGCTGGTAGTGGTGTAACCACTGACCTCTCAGGGGAGGTGCTCACCTGGCCATGGCTGGGGGACATTCTCGATTCCCTTCATCAACTCGTTAGTAAAATACAAAGACTTTGAAACAAGTTCAGTGCTAAGGCTTTTAGTGTGGCACGAAGGGAGGGTTTTTGAAATTATGCACAGAACTTATTTGCTCTGGTGTACTGCTACCAGGCCAGCTCAGTTAGTCTGAAGATTTAGTGCTTTATCAGCTCAAAATTGTGGCAGTGATAAAATACTGACTGCAACATTGGGCATTTCTTAGTTCTTCTAACTCGTTGTGCTTCAAAACTCACTTGGCAGTCTGATTTCTCTCGGCCTTTCTGTAGGTTTTAACAGTGAAGGGAAATACAGTGCAAGTAAAGAACGCTTTGTATAGTGTTCTCTTAAGTGAAAAATATAAATAATAAGGCTCTTTTCCCCAAGCTGGTTCCTTGCTGTGATGCTCATAAGGACAGTCGAGAGTTTAAAGTGACACACCTCAGAGGCCAAAAACATTTTGGTTTTGCCCATCGGTGCAGAGACACATTTTTCACTTTGCCCAGGCTGAACAACCTCGAAATGGGAAGGGGATGTACTCCAGGTCTGAAACCAAGTGGGATGTGGTTGTGTCTAGGGAGCACGTGCAGATGATCACGGATTTTGTGCAGACTTGTATCACTTCACCACTTCCATAGCTGGCAGCAGCGTGTGCGTGTCCAGAGAAGCAGCCGTCTGCTCTGCAGACTTCCCAGGTTTGACAGCTGCTTTTCCTGGCTTTGAACTTCCAGATGCACATGAGCATCCTGGTGGGTGTGTGGATGGATATTCAACTTATAGGGACTGCAGCTCACACTAGTCTGGCCGAAGGACAGGTGTGATGTGTGAGCTGAAGTTTAGACTGGTTTCATGGCTGACTGGTGGGCTGAACTGTCAGGTGAATTCTCTTCTCTTAACCTGGACCAAGTTTTAAAAGAGCATATGAAAGGAGCTGTGAAAGTACAATCGAAAAACACAGTATATGGATCTAAAAATGCTTAGTTTCCCCCCCATCTCTCTGTGAAGCTGCTAGAAAGTAGCAAGGGTAGAGTTGTCTTTTTTTAACCCTCAACTCTTTTTTTAACCCTCCATTCCCTTTTGAGCAGTGACATGTAAAGTCGAGTCGCCGTTACAAGGTTTTCTGCATGATTCAGGTGTGTGTCCAGATACTGTTTTGGTTAAAATGCATTAAGAGAAACAGCTGGGGTTTAGGGGATGTAATTGTGTCCATCAAGAAACACATCTAAAGAAACAAGGTTTCTCTTCCTGACAAACCACTTAAACAAGTTGTAGAAACAAGGGAAGGGGGGGGAAAAAAAAACAAAAACAAATTAAAAAAACTTCTTAGTACAAACTTTTTGGGGTCAAGCGTAGCTGTGTAATCCATCTTTCCAGCAGGATTTGTGTTTTACATAGCAATAAATAGAATATACCTTTCTGCTCTAAATGTACTCTGAAACCTGCTGAATGTTTCAAGGTGCCACTTGCACAGCTTTAGGACTTAAAATCTCTTGAGATTTAGGACTTTTAAAACGTTTTCTCTTTACCATATTATCTACATCATGGATGCATCTTTACTTGTACATTGAGTGGTGGCACAAATAACAGTGGCTTTATTAAATATTTACATCCCCATAGGCTGATTTTTCCCATTTTATTAATTCTATGGGTTCATCCCCTTGTTCTTCTCCCTTAAAGGTGGCAAGTTGGTGACACCTGAAAATTAAGAACTGGACTTGTGAAACACAAGTGGGTGCTGTGGTTTCAAATGTTTTTTGAGGGAATTAAAACTAAGGGAAGGTTATGGGAGCAGTCCTGGTTTGCACACCAGAATTCCAGGTGCCTTTGGGATCGCAGTGCCGTGCCTGGGCGGGAGCAGGACATGCCCAGGGTGCTGGGAAAGGAGGAAGGTCCTCTCCTGGCCACCCGCCTTGCCGTTTGCAGAGCGTGTGATGGCTCTCAGCAGCCTTGATTGACAAACAAGACTCTGTGTCTGCAGTGAGGGAGAAGTCTTAAGTGGGAATAGAGAGCAGTGATGTTTTTGTTGTGCTTTGGAGTGATGGACACTTCTTGGCCATTTCTGTGACACTGCTGGGCTTGTTCTGCATGTAATTTTTTTTCTCCTCTCTTGCTCTGCCACCCTTCCCGTGAAGTAGCTAGTAAAGATGTAGTCTGTATTTTTTTACTAGGTTGCTAAAATCAGTCCTGAAGCCTTTGCATGGATAAGCATGACCTTTGAATAATGTCCAAAAAAAACCAAACCTCAACAGAAAAGCCTTGGTGTTTTGCCTTTAGGTCAAAGTGTAGAAGTTGTGCTCTCTGTTCCAGTGCTGGTTTGTCCATCCACTCGGGGTGTCAAACACTTTCCCTTCAAAGCTGTAAAAGAAAAAAAAGCCAGGAGAAGCTTCTCTTTTTGCAATCATGATCTGCCGATGTGTTCTGTAGCAGCTGACATCTTCAGGGGCTGCTTTCTGCATTAAATATGCAACTCTTAAAATTAGTCTTCATTTAAATGCAGCGTTTCTTTTCCATGTGTCTCTGCATCAGTCCTTTGTCGCTGAGGGCAATGGGCAGTATGTGCAGCCCAGCAAACTCCTGCT
>NW_009952821.1:258136-274992 GCF_000747805.2 Chaetura pelagica | reverse complement strand
TGCTGAACATTCCCAAATGAAGGATTTTCCAGGGAAAGGTGTGATGCCATCTCACCTTTTGCTTCTGTTTCATTTGGTAATAGCTGGCAGTGAATGGAAAGCCCTTTGGATGTGATACCAGGCACTTGGTTTCTCAAATAAAAAGCAACCGAGAGGTGGAGCTGCAGCTGCCCGCCCCAGCCAGGGGCAGAGTGAGTGCTCTGCTGGTCTGTGATACCATCTGCAGAAGAGGGAGAAGCAGGCAACACTGCTGTGAATATTAAAAAAAAAACTTAACACAAAGGTCACGAAACTTAAGTATTTGAAACAGTCTTTGTAAAGAAATATTTGGAGTTTTCGTGGAGTTGTGCTGCCAACAGTAGAAACAAACCCAAAAGCTTTTGAATGAAGCAGCTTTCTGTGTCACTGGGTGTGTTCTCCATCTATTAATTAGTGTGCTGCATATGCATATGGCCATAGTGACCCTTGTAAATGTATGAAAGGATATTTATGTGACTCATGGGGTTTCTTGGGTGGGGGGGATTTTTTTTTTTGAGAAAGACAACAGTACATTATTCATTCTGGAAGTTTTTTAGATAATTAGAGTGTAAGAACATAGAATTGCCAAGACTTTACCCTTCTGCCACTTCTGTGTTTCACTTGGATCTTTAGTTTCTTACAGAACAGAGTGAAGGGACATGAAATTAGTTGGAGTTCTGTTGCTCTTGGGGTTTATAGCTGTGCAGTGTAAAATTTTAGAGAGTAGAAAAAGAATTGCTGCTGAGACAGAATTTTTCTGAGCTGTGCAAGCAGCCTTAAGCTGTCTCTGAACACAGAGCAGCTTTGATTTTAAAGAACAACAACACACACACCCCAACCACCAACCAAACCAACAAAAATGTGCTATCTTCTCCCCTGCTCCCTTTGCCAGGGTAGGGGTGAGGCAGGGTCCCCCAGACATGCTGAGTGGGCAGCAGTAGGAGAACAGTAACTGGGCTCCTCATCCTTGTGGGAGTTAACAACACCAGAGCCCAGCTGGAGGGGACTTCAGGAGGGGGCTGTTGTAGGCAGTGCTTTGTACTTGGTACAGTGACTTAACAAGCTTGAGTCCAGACTGTGACAGATGTCCACTAGCATGCCTGTGTTGTCACTGGATTGTTCTTGACCCCTGAGCAAGTATTGTCATGCAATTCCTTGGTGGGACCCTCATTTGGAGTAAATCCAAGTTTCTTCATCCCTTAATCATTGGGTCAACTAAACCAAGTACAAAGTGCTTGCTAGGGAAGAGTTTACAGAGTCAACCTGTGTGAGAACCTTGGCATTGTAGTTTATGGACAGCAGCACTGGAATCCATGAATGTCTGTGTGTATTGCTACTTGTGGTGAAGCACACGAGGCACCAGAACTGGTACTGGAAGTTCAACTTTGGGCTTCTAAAACCCTCCCCTGGAGTGTTTAGCTGCATGGGTGGGAGCTTCCCAGAAAGAGGTGGAGGTGAGGAATTAAAGTTTGAAAGGGGTTGTGTCATTTGGAGAAACCCTAGATGAATTTTATGGTCCAGGAGTAGTTTCACATGGCCTCATTGCAAGAGTTTGGAGTTCCAGCTCAGCTGAATGGGGGTAAAATAGGCAAAACTGCTTGAACTGGAGCCAGTCACAGTTGAAAGCGGCTGTGCTGGGAGCTGTGTTGTTCAGGGGTTGTGAATTGATGGGTGTGGAAGGGTTCCAGAGTGAAGGGACCTCTTTGTTCAGATGTGGGGAGAGTGCCTGGGGGACATCCTGTAAACTTCAGCCTAGACTGCTCTGGAGTCCTGAGAGGCGCCTGGGCCTCAGCCGCCGTGAGGCTCTGTCCTTGTACCTGGTGTCTGAGGTGGGGGTAATGGAGCACTGCTTCAAATCACAAGCTAGGGATATGAATCCCATCCAGTCCTTCCCAGCTGTCAGTCACTGCCTCTGCTAACACGACTCTCAAGCACTCTGGCTGCTTGATATCTTGTCCCTGCCTCAAGGGAAGTGGTTTGTGGTACGTGGCAGTTTTTTGCTCAGTGTTTCTCCCTGCCGTGGAATTTGCAGATTCTTTTTGTGCTGCAGCAATGACTAGAGCCTGTGCAAGGTAAATGTTTGTTGGCTAACTAGTTTTAAGACACGTAAGTGAGTTAAATCAATTTATCTCATTTCAGATACTCATAATAAAGCCTCGAAGTGCTGTGTCAAAATCAGAGGTTGGTTAGATAAGGAAAAAAAAACTTTGCTGCCGTCACCTGTGGTTGGTGCCTTTATTCTGGTTTGGTTTTCACATGTGTACTTTGGGGGAGGAAGAGGATGCCAAGCTATTGGAATTCCCCATCCCTGTTATATTTCATTCTGTTTGTGGCTAGATCCTCGTTCCTGAGCATCTCCAGTGGGTGATGCTGAGCTACCCAGGAGCAGCTGAGGATTGCCCTGTGGAAGGGGAATCCCCTGTGGCACCAAGCCAGCACAGCGAGTGCAGTGGCACCTGCCTCCCTGCCTGCAGACAGCACGCCAGAGGTAGGAGGGTGCACAGCCCAAACAGCTGGAAGGGCTGAGCAGCTCTGGAATTGCATCTTAATTGATGTGGAGCAGCCCAGTATCTGCTCTGCTTTGGGCTAGAGATTGTTCTGTGCTCCTCTGTCTCGTGGTTTCCAGATGCTGCATTCTGTGTGGCCTGGCTCTGCTTTGAGGTTCTATCACAGGGGGCCTTGATGTGGCTGAAGATCCATCTTGAATGCAGGTGGCAACTGGCATGTGGTGCTGTCTTTATTTTTCAAAAAAGCTCGGTTCTTCAGGTTGGTTACCTTCTGGTGACGGTCATAGAGCAGAAATTGCAACATGTCTTGTAGCCTTCAGAGAAGCTTTGTTAGCCCAAGGTATTAGGTAAGCTGTTTGTTCAAGCATATTTTGGCCTTGTCGCATTCCAGATAGGATCTGAAATGGAAATTCATGCAATGTTCATCTCCTCCAGTAGTAACTTGGAAGGAAGCTTGTAACATGAATGTGGAGAACATGAGGTAACAACAGAAGAAGAGGAAATGGCCTCAAGTTGCCCAGGGGAGGTTTAGATTGGATATTAGGAAAAATTTTCTTCCCCAAAGGGTTGTCAGGTCCTGGTACAGGCTGCCTAGAGCAGTGGTGGAGTCCTCATCCCTGGAGGTATCTAAAAGCTGTGGGACATGGTTCAGTGGTGGGCTTGGCAGGACTAGGTTAACAGTGGGACTCAATGATCTTAAGGGTCCCCTACAACCTACATAATTCTATGATTCTATATCCTTACCATGACTATGGAGCTCAGCATGAATGATGGGCTCCTGCAAGACTTGGTCTTTACTTTCAGCCTGGTCAAACCCATTCCTTCCCCAAGGAATGAGAAGATGGTGACTGTGGAGGGCTGGCTTCTCTTAAACCTTGCTGCACAAATGTAGTGGAATAGAAAACTAAGGAGACCCATGTCTGCTTAAAGATCCACAGTTCTGTGTGGGTACAGACCTCAGATACGGTACAGGAACTTGGAGGATGCAACTCTTGGTAGTCTGATTACAGCAGACAGCAACAGTCATTCTTTACTGTGGAGTGATGCAAGGCTTTGCATGGACTGTGCAGGCTTTTGAGACCAAGAAACTCCCAAAGTCAGAAACCCAAGTGTCTTGAAGAAGCGTTTGTGGATCTGAGAGAGAATAAGACTGTCTCAGCTTTCAAAAGTAATTTTGACTTGGCTTCCACTGACCACAACAGGCTTCCCTTGTTCCCCCTTCCCACCTCTCCACAGCTTTGCCCTCCTCCAAATGGGGTTTCCATTGCATTAAGTGCTATGAAGAACAACTCTCAATGCTTCCCTGGATCATTTGGTTGAGAGCAGTGCAAGGCAGAGTTAACACCCTCATCTTCACCTGCTTTTTTCAATAAAAATGCCACATAGTGGGATATTCCTGTCCTAGAGGCACCGAATGCAATGTGCACTTCAAAAGCATCTGGCCCGTTGTGCTGAAAAGGAGAAGTTGCAGCCTGTGCTCTTCCTGCTTGTAACGCCAGCAGAAAGGTATTTGTACTTGTAAATTAGCCTTTTATCTTGTACAATGATACTCACAACTGTGTGCTTCCATCACCTTGTTAAGCCTTCACCTTTACAGATGAGAATTTGGGAACTTAGTCCCAAGTCCATGGATCTCCCTGCCCCTGGGATGTAGCTTTCTGAGGCAGAGGTTTCGCCTTTTTCACCTGTTAGAATGGAAATGCAGAGTGAAAGTTAAGGTGGTAACATGTGGCTTAATAACTGTGTGTTGTTATATTCCATGGATTGTGTGTCGATAACTCAGGAGCACAGTCCCTGCTGGAGCAGCTGCCTCTCTGGGAAGGGGAGGCAGGGGAAGGTCTGCACAGTGACTGAGTCCCAGATGTCCCTTGTGATGACTCCTGTGAAATCCAGTGGCTGCCTGCAGGTGGCCTGGCCCTAGGAATAGGCTGGAGCCCCATAGTACAGCCCATGGTTACGTTAAGGATGTTGTGTGTGCACTTGGGAGCACAGCTCAGGGCAGTGACCATCCTGGGAAGCAGAGCCCTGGTTGTGGAGCAGGCAGTGATGTGGAGGTCATGAAGAGACATGAGGGATGCTGTAATCCACAGTGAACAGAGGTGTGATGTCGTGCTGAAAGCGTCTGGGACTACCAGAAATGGAAACTGGGATGACCAAAGGAGAAGAGCAGGTCCAAGGCACAGTCTGAAGAGCTGGTTGGAGCCGCAGTGATCTGCTGTGCCAGGGCCTGAAGCAGCAAACCACAGAGCAGAGGAGGCACCAGGAAGCACCTGCTGGAGCAGATGGCACCCGCTGAGCCCTCAGCCACCCCAGCGTGCTGGGGACAGGCAGGATGGCAGGCTGGGCCAGAAGAGCTTGTGCCACGTGCAATAAACCCAAGCACCTGATGGTGCTTTATCCTAAATGCTGTCGCAGACATGGTGAGGTACAATGGGAACCAACCCAGCCATCTGTGTGCTAGGCTTCCAGCCAGACCTTTACCAGACTTACCTTTGTTTAGGTAAGTATCGTACCATCTGTGTGCTAGGCTTCCAGCCAGACCTTCACCTTCTTGTTTAGGTAAGTATCGTGGTGTGACCAGTGGTGATTGTTACCTGTGGTATGTTGCTCTTCCACTGTTTCTCAGGATGTAGCAGTTTTTTGGGAAGGTAAGCATGGGCTGTGTGGTTTGTCTTGGACTTCTATTAGTCTTTACTCCAATTAGTGCTTTGATTGGCTTGTGTTGTGGTGTAGACAGTGATAAAGTTAACCATACAACTGCTGCAGGTTGGATGTGTCATCTTGTCTTTGTTGCTAAACACAAATCAGCTGAGGACACTTTTGCCTTTAGCCTCTCTATCCAAATAGGCTCACATTGTCCTCCCTAATTCTGATTGCTCATCTTTGTGTCTGTCTGTGGTGATAAAACTGAGTTGATTCAGACCAACTAGGTCTCACTCATCTCATTCAGGTACGTTACAGGGCTTGGAAAGGGTGCTCACCCAGGTGACTTGAATCAGACAAAGGTTTATTCCATGGTTTTGGTGGCAGAATATGAGGAAAGAGATGCAAAAATTGTAGTGTTGCTGTCTGTTTTCAGGGGAGTTCAGGAGATGTTTGGAGAGTGATTCAGAAGCTGGAATTTTCCTTAATATCACAAAGACTCCTGAAAAACAAATGAGGAATAGCTTTTTAGCCCTTCTGTCAGGCTTTTGTGGCAGTGAGCTGTGTGAGATGGCATGTAGCTTCACTGAGGTCACCTTTCTACTTCTCCCTCTCTGCATACTGACACAGTTATGTGCTCCCTGGCTGTTCAAGGCTGTGGTGTGCCTGGATGAGGCCCAGCATCCTCACAAGGGTCCTAAGGCTTGAGAGGAGACCTCTGTGCATCACCCAGAGCCTTGGAGAAGTGCTCTGTCAATTACTCAGAGGAGCCCTGGGGAGCAGTGTCCTCTCCCAGGGTGGATGGGGTTGCCTCAGTGGATGACTCAAACCAGTGAGGTCTTAAGGAGGAGATGGCAAGTGAGAGCAAGACGGACAAGGCTGGAGGCTGTGGGCAAAGAGCTGCAGGTGATTTAAATACTTACAAAAAACTGCATAAGCTGGTGGTGGTTCCTGCTGCTTGTACTGTGTGCAGGAGGTCTGGGGGTGATGCAGCAGGGAGTGTGCACGTGGCAGTGGAGCTGGGAGCAGCCCCACCAGCCCCATTTCATCCTCCTTCTGCACACGTGCGTTTTCCTCTTTGGACATCAAGCCATTTTAATTCTGACTTGAGCTTTATTTTGTGCAGTCACATCGTTTCAGAAGCGATTCAGTGTGATAAAATACCTCTGACCACAGGAGCACCCAAGTTAGATGGCTGTGGTTGCACTTGCACAGCATTAGGACCTCGTTCCCTAAATGAGCTTTTTGATTCCACCGAGCTTTCTACCACTTCCAAACCTGGCAGGTTTTATTCCATAATAGCTTCTTCCCCCAGCAGTCGTTTTGACTGTACCTTTGCCCAGTGTCTTGGTGCAGAGAAGAAGAGAGCATTGCAGTTCTCATCAAACCAAGTTTTATGAACAGTAGAGAAGAAACAGCAATTGTATTGCCCTAAAAAGAGCAAACTAAAAGCAAAAGCTGCTGGGCTCCTCAGTTACCATATTAAAGGGTTTTCCTTCTGCACCCATGGCTACATCCACCCCCCACTGCCCCCCCTCAAATCTCTACCCCTCAGGAAGCTTTATTCCTTTTCCTCTTCACTTTCCTTCCCTGAACTCCCTCCCACCTTCCTCCATCTTCCCATGTGTGCTCCTGCAAACTTCCTTAGCAGAGAGGATGAGGCAGAGACATAGCCCAGGGTTCTCCAGCCAGCGCCAGGGCGGCTCTGCGCCGTGTTCCTTCACCCTTCTGCCTCCCAGATGTGTCCCTAGGTGGGTGCTGCCTCAGAGCAGCCACCTCGCTGGCCAAGGGAGATAACAGGGCCTGCATGGGCCTCCTGTGCTGGTGAGCAGGGATGCAGATAGAGGGGAGTGCAGCAGCTCTGTGGGCTGGGTTTTCCCTTTTACATTTGTTTTTTGGCGGGAGATGTGTGTGTGTGTGTGAAGCAGATGACTGAGAAAACTGTGTATGTCCCCAAATTGATCTCACTGGAGGATCCTGATACTTAAGTGCTGTTACAGTATGAAGATACACACTTGCCTTTAAAAGGACTTCTATGCTGTCCAAATTTCGAAGCAAAGAGGGGTTTTTGTTGTTGGTTTTGGGGGTTTTCTTTTCCCCCTCCAGTGGAATAGATCTGTGTGGGAGCAGGAACATTTGACTTGGTCTTTGGTTTCTTCTAACCAGCCCCAAATTTTTCTGGAAGACTTATGTGTAGTCATTCCCTATCATAATTCCTCTAGGAAAATTGTAAAGTGTTGGAAAATGTTTCCTGTCTAACGCTGGTCCTCCTACTCTCAATGAATCACTTGTGCTCTTTTGTTGCTTTGGGCTGACTTCTCTATTGACTTCAGTGCCTGGGATTTAATTAGATATGTAGGGATGTTCTTTGGAGCTATAAAGCTACATAGGATTCTTCTCTGTGCAGCAGAATTACAGTAATAAAAAAAATTAAGAAAATTAAATATTTGCATATGTACTGTCCTTGGTGTGAACTGAAGAATTGCTCCATGTTTCTGCCTGCTCTACTCTTGCAGGCTCCTTTTATCCCATCCTCAGCACCTTCTCCCTTTCCAAACCTGGAAACAAAGCTCCAGCACAGCACAGGGCAGGGCACAAAGAAGGATGGGCTTCCCAGAGTATTTTATAGGGGAGAAATGACACCCAGGAATTCTTTGAATGTTCCCTGTAAGCGTGGGCCTTTCCTGTGCAGTCACAGTCCTCCATGGTGGAGCTTCTCCAGAGCCCAGGAAAACTCATCTTGGCTATTAAGGGGCTTGAATCCTGCACGTCTGACCTGGCTTTAGGGTGACAAGGAGCAGTTTTAGTCAGAGTGGGGCATGTTCATGGGCTCTTTTGCATTGATGCTGTTGTTTTGTGGTTGAAGACAACACCTGCACAAAGAGCAGCACTCTGTTTAAAAAAAAAAACCAACAGAACAGAGAGTTGCTGTCCACGCCCCTGGGGCTGCCCAGTTTAGGCTGTCAGGCAGGTCCTGTGCTGCTGGGCCCCACAGGGACATTATCTCCACCTCTCCCTTCCAGCCTCCCTGCTGCAACAGGCCGAGGGAGATAAGGAGCAGCAGCAGCTCTGTGCTCTGAACCTCCCCTGCCAGCATCATCCGACACATCCTTTGTCATTCCCCAAGAGGGAGTTGCCTTTGTAGAGATCATCTTCCCCTAAAGTACATCAAGCTGCTGTAAAGATGGGGGCTGAGGGTGGAGGGTTCCAGCCAGACCCAGGTTAGGATCACCAGTACCTGCTTCAGGTTTCAGGACTGAGCAGCCAGTGATGTTGAAAAGCTCCAATAATTTTTGCATGCAGAGAGAAGCTATTTTACCAACTGATGATATGTTGTAATAACACATGAGTTGTATGGACCATCAGAGTTTCATGTTAGTTTATAAAAATAAATAGCTTGTTTTCATATTTTTAATATGAACAACAATTCTAACAACCGACTCGTTTGGGCCAGGATTCATGGTTTTGAGCAGTTTATTCCATTTATGGAACAGCACAGAGGTGGGCAGGCAGAGCAAGGGCAAATACCTGTTCCTGAAACACTGCTAACCTGGCACGCCAGCAAACGTAGGGATCAGGCACTGCAAATAACCTTTGGCACACTTGCCAGCTTACTGGAATACCTTTCATTTTTCGCCTGATCTGTGTCATCCTTTGCTTGGGAGTGAAATCTTTCTCCTCCACGCAGAACATCTTACACACGTTTTGCATTGTTCTTTTTCCAGGTTAAAGAACTCGTCCTTGACAACTGTAGGTCATGCGAAGGCAAAATCGAAGGCCTTACAGATGAGTTTGAGGAGCTGGAATTCTTGAGTACAATCAACGTAGGCTTAGCCTCAGTTGCAAACTTACCAAAGTTAAACAAACTTAAGAAGGTAAATAAAATGTCCTGTGCCCTCTCCCTCCCTCTCTGCACTGCACTGCCTGTGTAGAATGGTTGTTTGTATGAAAATAATGTGATTTAGCTGACCAAACTGCTTTGGGATGCCTGTTTGCACTAAAAATCAAGGTGTTTCTGTGCTTTTTAGCTTGAGCTAAGCGACAACAGAATCTCAGGAGGACTGGAAGTGTTGGCAGAGAAGTGTCCGAACCTCACGTATCTAAATCTAAGCGGCAACAAACTAAAAGATCTCGGTACAATAGAACCTCTGGTAAGTTGATGTGGCATGGGGTGAGATCAAGGCCTATTTTGTGATGAGTAGAGGTGGTGTTCAGGCTTGATAAGTCCAAAGCAACTGGTAGTGGAGTGTCTTGGGGGCTTATCTCTCCACCCAGGGTGCATGGGGCAGAGCTGCCCTGGGGCTGGCTGGCGGCTCAAGCAGCTGCTTCCCTCTAGTGGCCCCAGGGCTGGGCAGAGGTTGCTGAGCTCCCAACTCTGTCCTGCTGGTGTCCTGCACCTCTGCTACTCAAGGTCATTATGCTTCTTACTTCAAGTGCTGAGATGAAGTTTGTCAGGTTGCAGTTCCAAAAAGCATCTAAGTGTCAATCCTGGTACTGCCATTTTCTAGTTTTTTGTATGTGTGTCCTTTGCTTTCCAGAAATGAAGAGTTTCAGCTCATGCATATTTCCCAAACACTTTATACTCAAGGTGTCTCAAGGAGCAGTTCTCAAATGAGTCCATCTTGGATCTCCTTTCCCCCCAGAAGAGGAGAGCAGAGCAGTTAAACTCATGTAGCAAACAGATGAGACAGGGGATTGTAACTGCCACCTATTTCAGGCTTATTGTCTTCTTGCTGTACCTGTTGGTCTACACAATAAACTCCAGAAGGGACATACTTCATACTACTTGACACAAATCCTCAGGTGCTTCTGCTTTTCTTGCTGGCACTTCAGAGTGCAGTGTGCAATGCAGACCACCTCCTCAAAAACTTTAAAAAAGGAAGAAAACCAGGAATTGAATTCCTGTCCTTCTTTTCATTTTCTCAAAAGCTAAGATACGATCATTCAAATTTAAAAAAATCTCTGTTAGCAAAATTCCTGTGTCCACAGAAGAACCTGTTTGTTACAGTTTAAGCACACCTGCCTGCAATATCTGGCCTCATGCTTTTTGGGATGCACTAGTACTTATCCTTGGCTGGGCTCCTGGCAGCACGTGTGATTTTGCATGTTGCCTCTTTCCAAACTTCATTCTCCTTGTGAGATGCTGAGCTGGAGAGGGAGCACGTCCCCTCCTGGGGTGCCAAGGCAGCACTGGGCAGGCAGCACAGGTCTCTGTTCCACACCAACCCAGTGGCCAGAGACAAAAACGCCCCTTTTGACACGGGAAGCTCTTGAGCATGTGAACTCTGGCTGCTGCTGCGTTCTCTGCTCTGTAGGGAGTTACTGTAACCCTGAACTTCAGAGACTTCTCCTTTTATATTTTTTCAGAAAAAGTTAGAAAACCTGAAGAGTCTAGATCTTTTCAACTGCGAGGTAACCAACTTGAACAACTACAGAGAAAATGTGTTCAAGCTTCTCCCACAACTCACATACCTCGATGGCTACGATCGGGATGACAAGGAGGCCCCAGACTCTGATGCAGAGGGCTACGTGGAGGGCTTGGATGATGAGGAGGAGGATGAAGATGGTAAGAGAATTGTGCTGCTTGGTGTCTGTAAGTTAAGAGATCGATTTGCTGCCTAGTACATTTTGCTTCCAGCTCTGACTTGTTGGCAAGAGAAGGGTGTTCTCAGCAGCTCCTTCCTGACTGGTGTAAAGGAGAAGTACCTCAGTGTCCTCTGAAGGAGCGAGGGGAAAGGAGATGGGCAGGGCCTGAAAGAGCTGCTTTCTCAGTCTTATCCCTAGTGAAAGATTGGGATGACAAAGAAGCCCCGGACTCTGACGCAGAGGGCTACGTGGAGGGCCTAGACGACGAGGAGGAAGATGAAGATGGTAATTGAGTTTGTGCTACTTGGTGTATGTCAGTTGTAAGATTGATACCCTGCATGGTACGTTTTGCTTCCAGCTCTGACTTGCTGGCAGGAGAAGGGTGTCCTCAGCAGCTCCTTCTGACTGATGTAAAGCAGAAGTATCTCAGTGAAGGAACAAGAGAAAAGGAGTTGGGCAGGGCCTGAAGGAGCTACTTCCTCAGCTGTGTCTGTAGTCAAAGGCACTGACTGAAAAGGTGGTAGAAGATAAGGGGCCAGAAGAAGGAGGAAGACACTGAAAGAGTTCAGGGAACAGTAAACCCCAGGGGAAGAGGACGTAAGGAAGAGCTGGGTAAGAAAGGATGGCATGGACACGCTGCAGTATTCCAGAAACAGTATGAGCAGGGAAGTATGAGCATTTGTGTAGATCCTGATGGAGAAAGGAAGGATGAAGAACCAGGTAGGGCATAGAGCAAGTAGCCGAGTCAAGAATCAAGAAGCCAAGGCATTAACAGGAGACTGCAGCTGCTCCTTGAGGACAAAGGGAGCTGGTTGGTTTGGGGCAGAAGAGAGGAGGGGGTGTCCGTTGAGGTCTGCCTGGGGCAAGCTCTGTGGAAGGAGCAGCGAGCAAGTTCTCAGTGCTGGGGGAAGGCAGGACGGGCCCCGATGCGCCGGAGGGGCTGTTGCTGCACTCGAGGCGGCCGCACAGCAGCTGCTGAGCATCCGGCTGAGTGGGAGAATTTGCTGGACTCCAAACCCAGCTGCACAGCAAAAGCAGAATAGCTGGACTTGCAGTTTTCCCTCGAGTGCTGAGTGTGAGCTCTGGGGAGAGGGGCTGCACAGGGCCTGGCAGCCTGCTGCATCCAGCCAGGTTCCGCAGGGACAGGCTCTTCTCCTCGGAGCACAAGTCTGGGCCTGGGTTCAGATGCATGAAAAGCTCCAAAACACCATTCCTGCAGCATGGAAATACAATATCTGGTTTGTTGCTTGGGCTAGTTGCATTTGATCTCTTTCCTCTTGAAAAAGAGATTGCAAACCCCTAAGATGGACGACGTGTGGCCTTCTTGTATCGCTCGGGGACAGTTCCCAGTGCATGGTTGGCTTGCGAAGTTCTGCTCTACCCCTGGTGGGAGCAGGTGGACACTTGCAGATGAAGAGGTGCAAGTGTCCCACGGGCTCAGAAATTCATATTAGTAGTGGGAAGGGGAGCAGCTGAACCTAAAGCAGTCTTGAGGCTGCTGTGCCTTTCTGTCAAGACTCCTGCAGCCCTGGAGCAGCTCAGACCATGGGTGCAGCTGCCACACTACCCTGTCTCCAGGCAGGAGAGGCACAGGATGGCATCTAGCCCTGTCTGGCAGCTGGGGAGCTGCCTTTGATTCTGTCCTGCCCTTAAGCAGGGCTTTCAGTTTCCTGCCTGTGTGGGTAGGAGGTCACAGGTGGCAATGTTTGGGGGAGAAAAGTAAACTTCAAATGTCTAAGTGGTTAATCTTGTTTGACTACAGAAGAGGAGTATGATGATGATGCTCAGGTAGTAGAAGATGAAGAAGACGAGGAGGAAGAGGAGGAAGGAGAAGAGGAGGATGTGAGTGGAGAGGAAGAGGTAAGGATTTATGCAGTTAATAGTGGGTGTGGAGTGGGAATAGGTGGCCAAGAAATGAACCAAATATTGGAGGGTTTCAGTAAGTGAAGTACTTTTTATCTTGAGAAGCCTGGCTGGGGGTGGCTTTGAGGCGTGCCTGTCTAAGAGCCAGCTGCCATCTAGTGACCACTGACATGAAATCCTTCTGGATGTTGGGCTGTCAGAACATGCCATCAGACCCACTTTGTAGTGTCTGTGCAGGGCTAGGGTTACAGCCTCTGCCCCCAAGAGAGGGGTACAAGAGCTACTGCCCCTGTGCTTTCAGAGTAAGGTTCCTCCTTGGGCAGGTACCTGGTGGTTCTCCAGGATGTTCAGAGTCTCAGTGCAGCACAGCTCCTGTGTGTGGGGTGTGATGAGCTGGTCACAGCCTGCTCACATTCTGCTGTCAGCACAACCACAGGGAATGGGGCTAAAATTGGGCTGTAGGAGGTTTGTGTGGTCTGTCCTCTGGCCAAGCAGTCTTTGATACTGAACTGCCACTCCTGGAGGGTTGGTCAGCCTGTTCCCAAAACCAACAGCAGCTCCTGGAGGCGTTTGCCCATGTTTTAACCCTCTTTGTCCCCAAAACATATCTTCTCCTCTTGACCAGCCATCTTGCTAAGCTCAGGGCATCATAACAAAATTTGCAGCTATTGGCATAAAGTATGAGGCTGTTTTCCCGCTGCAGCCTTGAAGCCAGAAGTGGTTGCTCTGATTGTTTCTGATTTTCTGCAGTGAAACTTGGGCCAGAGTCCAGTTATTCTGGAGCGAAAAAACCTGCACTTACATAAGAGCGTGGGAAGCGTCTGCCTTTTTGTTTGGGTTTTGTTTAAGATGCTTCAAGGACTTTGTTGTAAAATTCTGTTGAATATCTGCAAATCTGTGACTGTGAGCAGGCCTGCACTCAAACTGACATTTTTTATCCTCCCTTTTTTTATTTTTTCACCCCAGGAGGATGAAGAAGGCTACAACGATGGCGAGGTCGACGACGACGAAGACGAAGAAGAGCCCGGTATGGCAGGAACCTGCTTTTTGCTAGAGATAAACAATATAGAAAGAATTTTAATTTCTTTTATTGCTGAAGAAGCAGCTTGCTGAACTTGTTCAGCTCCTCAGCAGCACTCACAGGGTCCTGTGCTGTTTTGTTTCCTAGATGAAGAGCGGGGACAGAAGAGAAAACGAGAACCCGAAGACGAAGGGGATGAAGATGACTAAACTGAATAACCTATTTTGAAAATTTCCTATTGTGATTTGACTGTTTTTACCCTGTATTTCCCCTCCCCACACCCCAACCTTTTTTTTTTTTTTTCTTCCCCCCCCCTTTTCTTTTTCCTCCTGATTGTAATGTTGCTGTGGGAACGAGAGGGAGAAGCAGACTGGGTGGGCAAGGGAATAAAATACTATTTTTACTGCCACTCCTCCTCCTATTCATTTTAAATTGTTTTCTTTTCACCCCTCTCTCAGTCCCTGTAACTGCAATAGTAAGTATAAACCAAGTGGTAATTTGTTTCTTATTATTGGAGTGGATAGTTTGCCATCTTTCAAAACAAGACATAAAAAAAGTTCCAAAGATGAGTGGATGATACCCCAAGCAGACAAGACTCTCTTTGGAGGCAGCTGAATAGACTTGGTTGTTGGGATTTTTCCACTGCTGCCAGTCACTAAATACATTGTCAGCATTTTTGGGGGGGATGCTGTGAGTTGAGAGCATCCATCCCTCCACAGCAACGGGGGTGAGAATGGCATCTGGAGCAAGTGATTTCTTTGTTGCCTGTCCATGAATGACTGCCATTTTCAGCCAATGCTTTCCCTGCTTCTCTAGGTACCTTTTCTTTTGCAGTTTGTAAATAGTGACCAAATGTTTTTGTTGGGGTTTCTTTTGGGGTGTTGGTTTTGTTGGGGCTTTTTTTTTTGGGGGGGGGTGTTCCTTTAAATCTGGTTTGTGGGGTGAATTTGCAATCCCCCCCTTCTCCCTCCCTGCCCTGTGTGTTGTGTGTTTTTCCTTTCTGTTTGTTTTTGGGTTTTATTTTGGGTTGGTTGTTGGGGTTTTTTTGGCTAGGGTATAGCCAATACACTGAAAATGGCAGGCATTGAAATATATATATATAAATATATATAAAAAGTGTTTCTAATTCCTGAGTTACTAGTGAAATGAATTTGACAATTGTAATAAAAAACAAAATGTTTCAACCCTTTTAAATAAGGTGTGTACTATTTTGGTCTGTAATATATAACACCTAGTCAATTTTAAGTGATGAGAAACTACTTCCACTTGTGCTATATACTTTGAAAATTTTTACAAACCTAAATACAGGAGGCAGTTCAGCATGTAGGGTAGGAGGTTTCTTTTCATACACTCAAGCACGAGATACTAATACAAAATTGTATTTTCTTACCTAGTGGAAGTCAGTAAAATGACTGAAAAATACCTAGTGAATGTACAGTTTTACTTTCATATCCCTCTTTAAAATAGCTTTAGAAGTGACTTGTATTTCCTAGTCAATATTTCATCTGTATAAATACATTTGCAACAGTTTTTTTGGGTTTGTTTTTTTTTTGTTGTTGTTTTGGTTTTTGTTTTTTTTTCCCAGAAGAGCCAAACTTTGAGTTTTATGTCTGTTTGTCATTGATGAATTTCAATAAATCTTTTTATACAATTTTTTCTGTGGCTTATTTGAGTAAAATGGGCCACTGGGAAGGAATGGCATACCTTTCAGAAAAGGCATTTACTGAGCTACTCTGGTCAATTCCCTGGTATTTTTAGTAGGCTGATGATCTGTTTTGCTCCATGAAAACCTCCTCTTAGCCACGGTGGGGTGAAACCAAGGGAGAGGTTGTGGCTTGAGTACAAATAACAGTAATGCTATTTTTCTGTCAGAATGAGGGTTTCTCCTGGTTGTTGCAGTAAAGCATGTTCACTTCTGCTGTTTAATCCTGTCCCCTGTTTATCCAGGCCCAGAAGGAAGAAATCTGGATTGCCTTGGTGCGAGGGCGGTGCTGTGGTTCAGCCTGTGAGTTTGGGGTTAGTTTATCTGGGAGTTTTGGGCAGCAAAGTTAAGGGCTGTTGGCTGTGACTTAGTGCCAGTCCAGAGCCATGTCTCTGGTGAGTGGGTTGTGTGTTGAAGGTGGAGGAGCAAGTTGCACATTCTCTGTCCTCAAAATGGAGTCTCTGTGCAGTGCAAGGGCTTGAGAAGCTGGGGAGGGTCTTCTTCACTGGATCTCTTTGGGGAAAAAAACCACCTTTTTGGTTGATGGGGAGCAGCACTATCCTGAAGTGCTTGTGTAGGGTGGGGTTTTTTGTTGGGCTGGGTTTTTCTAAGAGGAAATCCAGCTGGGCAGACTGCTCCCTCGTAGCCAGGAACCGAAACCATGACCTGGCAGGGCAGGGCCAGGCTCCTGCAAAGCCCAAAGCAGCTGCCAGGCCTGGCACTCTAAAAGCTCAGTCCCAGGCTCCAGTTTGGCCTTGTTCTGGGAAACTCAGTTTCCCAGAGACAGAGCTTTGGATTCAAGCTGTAGGAAGGAATCAGGAGCAGCTGGAGCTGACCTTTCCTGCAGGATCAGCCTCTGCAGATCCCAGAGAGGTGGCAAATAAGGACACTGGGATGAACATCCTCTTTGCCTGCAGCAGATGAGCAGTGCCAGGCTCACGTGGTGCTGCTGAAGTGACACTGGTGTGATCATTGTCACCCGTGGGCTGTAGCAACCCAAGCAGTTTCTCCTCTTACCCTGCAGGCATGCGGAAACCCTTTGGCTCCTCACCCTCTGTAAGCAGAGACTGGCCTGGGTGCCATTTAATAACTCTTCTCTTTGTATCTTTGTATTAATTGTTTTAAAGCTTACTGTGGAATTAATGAGCTTTCTCAAAGAAAGCTGCAGCAGTAGGACCTCTGCTGCCCATGCAGTATTCAGTGCTTCCCTGTTCCCTTCTGCTCTGCCGAAGCACTAAATCCCCAGGGGGCTGAGAGGGAAGGGGAAGGTGGGTATCTGATGACCAGCATGCTTTTGACTGCCTCCTGCCACTGAAAACAAAAAAGGAGGTTTGCCCATGTGGATAATTCCATAATTATTCCCTATTTCATAGTATCTAAGTCCAGTCCTGTCCTGCTGAGAGCCAAGGGCTTGTTTTCCCAAGCTCTCTGTGCACAGAAGTGCTGGCTAAAGGCACTTAGCAACTTATCCATGCTTGGAAAAAACCCAAACCCCAGTGTTTTGTAACAGTTCAGC
>NW_009952821.1:230582-257779 GCF_000747805.2 Chaetura pelagica | reverse complement strand
GGTAGAAATAGTGTCAGAAATGAATAATGGGAGAGTTCACCTCGTTCAAATGCCAAGTTTGTGTCACTTTGCTCCTTCTGCTCTTGGTTTGCCTCTTAACCACCTGGTGATCTGGACAGTCCTGGTTGTGCAGCAGCTGAGGGCTGAGAGCTCTGCCTGGGCAGAGGCCATGGGGATGGAGTCTGGTATTTTCCAGATGCCCAAACTGCTCCCATTTGTGCAGTCATTCTTAAATGTAGCATGGAACTTGTTTTACCTGGAATTTGTTGCGTGTTGGGGAACCTTTCTTCATGGAAAAGCAGAGCCCTCCCTCAGAGAAATCCAGAGAGTTTGTTCCTGGGGTGCTTTATTTCACCTTGATGTCCTGAGGCTTGCTCTAAAGCTCAAACCACCTCAGATATCCTGCTGGAGGCTTTCAGCCTTGTTTGTGACCCCTCCTCACAACCCAGGCCCCTCTCCTGTGTTGCTCGGGGTTGGGTCGTGCCTGTCAGGGTATCCAGCTGGGAACAAGATGCTCTTGGTTGAAGGTGCTCTGTGCCAAGATGAACGCTGGGGGACTGAGAAGCCCTGGAGCCTTAATAAGATAATGGCCTGGGCATTTGCATTCCTGGCACCCTGGAGGATGGCTCTCCTCGCTTGATTTGCTAATGTTTTCTTATACCTGAACTGTTTGTGGTGGTTAAAGCAAGGGCACAGAACTCTGGGGAAGGTCAGGAAGGTTTTCCAAGCCCTAATAATAGTTAACGTTAGCCAATGATTAGGGAGGGGGTGGCTGCCAACTTTGGTAAGGCTCTGGACTCTGCAGCAGCCCCCCACCCCATTTATATGCTGTTTCCTTAAAACTTGGGAATTAATGATGATCAGGGAAAGCTCTTCGCTCATCCCATTCCCCAGGGAGGGGGCAGTGACTTCTTGCCCCCATGCATACCTCAGGTTGCTTTGAATTGAGATTCGGATACAGGGGGGGGCAGATGTGCTGCTCTGCACCAGAATAAGGGCTGAGCATCATCTGAAGTGGATCCCTGGCCCAGGGACTGTCCAGGGTCTCATCCTGCCCCATGATGTGTTGCTTGGTGTTCAATCGTTGCCCTGGATCCCTGCAGGATGATCCCTGCTCTCAAACTCCTCTGACAGTTGCCTTTAAAGATCTCCTGTGTTTCAGTAAGAATGAATCATCCCTTTGTGAAGTTCAGAAACCCCTGATGATGGCAGACTGCAGCCCGAGGAGGAGGTGCCTGAAGAGCTCCAGCCCCCAGAGCTGAGGGAAGAAACATGATGCAGAGCACTGAGAAACCAAGACTTGGTGAAGGATCCAGCAGGGCCCGGGCTGGGGACAGGTAGGTCTGAGAGAAGGACCACAATGCTTCCCTGGTGCCCAAAGAGGCCAGTTCTGCTCTTGCAAGTAATTCTTCCCACCTCCCAAAAAGGCACTGGGAAAGCTCTCCTGATGCTGAGCAAGGCTTGCAGCCCTGCAGTGGGTGAAGCAATGGCCCTGCACAACTCCCAGGGTTTGGACTGGAATCGTTTGCAGTAGAACCACAGGTGTGTGTTGTTGTCTTCAGACAACCCTTCTTGTGGCAGCTGGCTTCACACCACTGAGTCCATGGGGTGGAAAAGGCTGTGAAATTAATCACAGCTGAAATAGTTTTAAATTGGAAGAGGGGAGATTGAGGTTAGACATTGGGAAGAAATTCTTTGCTATGAGGGTGGTGAGAGCCTGGCCCAGGCTGCCCAGGGAAGCTGTGGCTGCCCCATCCCTGGCAGTGTTGAAGGGCAGGTTGGATGGGGCTTGGAGCAGCCTGGGCTGGTGGGGGGTGTCCCTGCCCATGCAGGGGTGGGACTGGATGGTTTTAAGATCTCACCCAAACTATTCCAAGATTCTGTGATTGAGCAGCTCTTTTGGCTCCTGCCCTGGGCAAGGGGTATAGAGGGATGGGGGAGACATTAATGCTGTCAGGGGGCTGGCACAGGGCAGGAGTCAGTGGATGTGTGGCTGTGGTTGGGGAGCTGCTGTTATTGCTTCTCTTTTCCCTGTAAAACCTGAGCAGGGTTTTCCTGCCTTTGCACTTCCCATTGACTCTTGCTGGGTTTTCTCCCAGTGTGTGTCCTGCTTGGCTGGGCACTTGTCACTTGCTCCAGGTAACATTACAGTGTGACTTTGCCACTCTCAGCTTCTTGATCTCATTTTGTTCCTTCTGCCCAGACCCAACAAAAAAGGGAATAATTTCTGGGGAGACTTTCACAGTTGGGAGGTTTTATTTTTCCATCCTCCTTGGCACTTGCCAAACCTTCCTGGAGAAGAGAGGTGGCAGCAGAGGTAGCACTAGGTGAGTGTTTCATCCTGGACATTCCCCTGGGAGTGAACACCACCAGACCTTGCCCCAAACGTGACATTTTTGCTGTAATTTCTCATTTTACTGCCATTGTTCAGTGCTGTTCAGGCAGTGGGGCAGGCACTGGGGTGTTTCCCTGTGAGAAGGGTCCAGCATCATCCTCAGCAAATTGATGGGAAACTCCCATTGAATTAAACCCTTAGTGGCTTCTCCTCTGCCTTGGCTTAATTTTAGATTTCAAACACCAGTTCTTGTATCTTCATCTATCAATTCAGGGTAGGGGGTTTCAATCACCAGAAATCTTTCCAAGCAGGCACTCAAAAACTGTTGGGAAAATGGAGGAGTAATCATGATCCTGCAGCTAGGAAGCAGATGAGGAGGCCAAGCCTCAAACAAAGCAAAACCTCCAGGAAGCAGAAAGTAGGTCAGGTTGATAAGGATGAGCACAGAGGGACAGCATTAATATGGAGAGGAAAAACAAAGACGGAAAGAGATCACCCCATGGCCCTGCTGGAAGAAGGCAGGGACTGGCTGCTGGGGACAGCTGAGATCCTTAAGCCTATTTTTTTTCTTCCTTAAAACCTGTTATCCCTGAAGAGGTCAGCTGCCATGGAGAGGCAATGGCAAAAAATCTCACAGGAGGGGTGTGAGACCTCAGCCTGGGTTTGGAAAGGGGAAAGTTGGGAAATGCTGCAGATAAAGGAGATGTTTGTGAATCTAAATAAGTCTGGATGGAGTTGCTCGAGGGGTCCTGGAGAGCAAGGAGCAGGGAGCAGCTGGTTGGCGTTGAAGATGCTGTAATGTTTGTCTGGGAGGAGGATGAGGGAAAGAAGCTGGGAGGTTACAGGCTCATTGGTCTGGAAAATCCTACAAACTGCCCAGAAGCATCTTAAAAAAAACACAAACCGCAGCACAGCACCACAGGCTCATGGAGAGCCAGGGGCAGGGACACGGGGCAGTGCAGGAGCAGGTCACACCATTCCCATGAGTGGGGGGAATTCAGAGCAGGGAGTTAAGAGCTAGAATTGGATGGATCGAGTGCCCCCCAAAAACGGGCCCTTCTGCTTTAAATAAACCCAGATGGTGCAGGATGAAATGTTGGGAAAACTCTAGCTGTTCCCAGGAGAGGGGAGTTGGGGAGGAAAGATGCAAGAAGAGGATCAGTAAGATCCTCGGGAAGGGTTTGCCCTGGAAATGGCACAACTGCAGCTTGGGATGGAGACGTTTTGGCAAATCCCAAATATGCTGGGAGCCCAGTGAGGATGCTGCACAGATGGATGCTGGATACTGCAGCCCAGAGCCACCCCGTGGGGCCACATCCTCACATCCTGCATCCGTCCCCTCCCAGCCCCCAGACGTCCCCTCAGCCGCAGCTCCCGCTGGCTTCCTGCTGATGTTTGCAGATATGCTAATTGGCTCATTAATCACCACCCCCCACAGCTGTAATTGTGCTCCCTTTGCATCGATTCAGGAGGTTTGGAGAAGCCTTGGCTCTTCCCTCAGCAGAGATAATTCCAGGGAGTCAGTCCCAACATGTGCCTTTTGCACAAGGCCAGAAAACACAAATCACCTCAGCCAGGTTCTTGTCACCCCTGCTCAGCACCAGGCACCTGAGAATGGCTTCAAAAGGGGGGTTGTCCTTCCAAGAACCAGCCATGATAAACCCAAGAAGCTCCTCCAGTCCTGACATCAAAAGAGAACACATTCCTCAGCCCCAGAAAATGAAGGAAATGGAACTTAAAGCTCTGTTTCCATCTTGACATCCCTCACACCAGCTCTTTGCCTGGGGCAGCCACAGAACCACTGCATTTTAGCTGTGAATTTAGGGCCTGTCTCAGCACAGAAGGTTTAGAAGATGGAGACAGACTTCTTAGTAGGGCCTGTTGGGATAGGACAGGGGGTGATGGTTTTAAACTAAAAGAGGGGAGAGCCAGACTTGGATGTAATAAGAAATGTTTTATGATGAAGGTGGAGAGGCAGTGGCACAGGTTGGCCAGAGAAGTGGTGGCTGCCTCATCTCTGGAAACATGCAGGTTGGACATAGTGCTGAGCAACCTGGTCTAGTTGAAGATCACAGAACCACAGACTGGTTTGCTTGGGAAGGGACCTTAAAGCCCATCCGGTCCCACCCCTGCCACAGGCAGGACACATCCCCCCCCACCCCAGGCTGCTCCAAGCCCCATCCAACCTGCCCTTCAACACTGCCAGGGATGGGGCAGCCACAGCTTCCCTGGGCAAAGATGCCCCTGCTCACTGCAGGAGGGGTTGGACTAGGTGACCTTTAAAGGTCCTTTCCACCCCAAGCCATTCAATGATTCATCCTTGGCTGCTTCCCCCACTCAGGGATGTGCCTCCAGAGAGCACAGCACCTCCCAGGAGCTCTGACCACACAACCCCAGAGAAAGGATGGAGTGGGCAAGGTTTGGGTATCTTGAAAACATTTTATTTCATCACTATTCCGTAGTAGCATAAATAATAGGCAATGACAGCACATGGATCATAACAGCAGGAGCAGGGCACAAGGTCAACCAACAGAGAGGAGAAACTGTCGCACGGGCGGTGCCGGGCAGTTCAGCTGCTGCTGTACTTAAAATATATATTATATCTCTAGTAAACCAGCAGTATTTGGTGTCGTTCCCTGTGCTACAGGCCTAATCCACACCCCCCTTGGCTGCTGATGCCAACAAGTCCCCACCAGGTCCATCCCATGGGGTGAGTCTGCCCGGGGACCCTCGGCGCCAACCAAGTGACATCCTTCCCCTCCCCATGTCCCAGCAGCACAGAAGTGGCCAAATCCCTCTTTGCAGATGCAGAGGGAGCAAAAATCCCCCTCAGGTTAGGAAACCCAGCCCCTTTTTTTCAGTTAAAGGATGTAGGTGCTCTTGGAGGGATGCATGGACACGTGGAGCCACTCCCTTCTCCAGGCTGCAGCCTGGGGACACACAGGCTGCTCCAACCAAAGCCTGGGTGTGTCCATGGCCACCACCCCAGCAGCACGGGAAGGGTCCCAGGTTCCCACCACGGCAGCAGCAGGTTTTGTGGATCCAGCCCTTCCCACACCCCGCGTCCAGTTCTGCACCCACTGACACACAGGTGTGTTGGTTGGGTTGTCCTTTGCATAGGAAGGAGAAAAAAAAAAAAAAAAAAGAATAGCAAGGAAGCATCAGGCTTTCCCTGGGATTGGCCACCACCTCAGCTCCTCCTGTGCTGGGAAATCCTGACAGAAGGGACACAGCTCCAGCTGCCTCTGGGGTCTGGTGGTGTTAGTGCTGGACAAGCCGAGGAGGACGCAGTTCCAGTTAGCGAGTGGGCTCTTGGCAGGTCACTTGACTTCTGGCTCAATATTCTGTGTGAGTGGATACAATAAATTTGAAGAGCGAGTATAAACAAAGAAAGTTTATTTATAAAACGTCCCTGGAAGTTAATTATTCTTCGGGTTGTTCCGTAAGTTTTTCAGCTCCAGCTGTAGCTGCCGGATCCGTATGTCCTTCTGCGAGAGCTCGTCCTTCAGCCGCCGGATCTCGTCCTGCTGTCGGAAGAACATCCGAAGGAGCTGGAAGGGAAGGAAGGAAGGAGCTGGAGGGACCACACCAGCCACTCACCAGCCACTCACCAGCCCCTGGAGCTGTTTCATAACTCGGCTGCTTTGGCAACACGACTTCGTCTGCCGCGCTGCCGGGTTTCCTGCTGCAGCCTCTGGCTCGGGGACACCCTGCACATGCCATCTGCAAACTCAGCTCCAGCAAAACCAGTTCTTTCCAGGAGCAAGTGCTGATGTTTCCCCAGCACCACCCTCAGCTGTTCCCAGAGGAGGATTTTAATAAAAATGAAGAAATGCAGGAGCTCAGTGCTGCTCCTTCTGGGTGCTGTGTGGTTATGGAGCAGGATTCTGGGAGCTGCGGGGAAATGTGTGTCCAAGGCAGCTCAGCTTGGGAGCACAAGCAGAGACCTGCAAAGGGGTGGCTTCCCAAGCACCCAGGAAGTGTCCCCACCAGCAAGTGACTGTCCCCAGGCCCTGGTTTGTCTCCAGGCCCTGGTTTGTCCCCACATTGTCCTACCTCGTTCTCCGTCCGGGGCGGCACATTCTCCAGCAGGTCGATGCCGTTAACCTTTTTTTTCTCCCTCACCGGTGCCTTGAAGACAATCTTGGATGTCCTCTTGTAGCCCTCCTTCAGCGACATCAGGATGGGATCTGGGCGGGGCAGAGCACAGGAAGGGGTCGGGGAGGGGGGTCGTGGTGCCACCCCGCTGCCTGGTGTCACCCACCCTGGTGGCTTTACCTCTGTTCACCCCGCTCAGCCACTCGTCGGGGGTGAGGGCTGGCTCGGTCCCTGGGGTCATGGGGTAAATGTCCTCTTGGTACGTTTCTGACTGGAAAACACAGGGAAAGAAAAAAACAAACAAAAAAAAACCACACAACAAAGCCACTTCTGTGAACCTGCTCCCAGTCTGAACTCCCAGCTTCAATTTAGCACAATGACAAGGTGCTGGAAATGGTCAGTGCTTCAGCACAGGCCACCCCAGCCAGGTGGGGTGGCAACCAGCTGGTGTTTGCACCATGAAGTCGGAGGAGACACACTGTGCTTGGGGCACAGGCTTTGGGAACTGCTGCTGGGTTTGCATCCAGCCTCGATGGTGCTGGGAAGGCAAACAACAAGTCCTGCTCCAGCTCCGAGATGTATTTCATCGGAAACAGCCCTCAAAGCCCAGGTGAGATGAGCCCCTCGCTTTCTGTCACCAGGGACCACTGCTTTGAACCCCACGACTGCACCAAGGCCTGGAGCAAGGCAGAGGTGTGTTGCCTCAAAACATTCCTGTTAAACCCTGGGTAAAAATCCCCTTGGAATCATAACAAAGGGGAGGTCTGAGACTGGTGCAAAGAGACTCGGTGGTGGGGCTGGTCAGCAAAGCTGTGGGGGCTTCTCCACCCCCTCGGGCACCACCCCAAGGACTCACCCTCCTCGGCACGATCATGGAGATGGGCTCGATCAGCCCCTTGAGGGTGACGAGCTTGTAGAAACGAAAGACCTCGCAGGCCGACACGTCCAGCCCGTGCTTCGGCATCACCCCTGCGGAGGAGACACTGACCATAACCCCGGAGCTACGGGCACCCACCTGCCTCCCCAGCACAGAGCACCCCAAAGCATCCTTGCTCTCCGTCAGGACACCCAGATCCTGGCTGAATGAATCCCTGCCATCACACTGGGGACAGACCTGGGCCACAGCAGGGACGTTTGCAGGGACACCAGGAAAGGGGTGAGCAGCTTTACTTCAGGATAAACCACAGACTGATGTCACAGAATCATCATCATAGAATCTTAAGGTATGTCCTCTGGTGAAGGCCTGTGCCAGCGGGAAGGGTGACAGCCCAACTGTCTCACCACAGGGACAGCACAGCCATGGGAACCCTGCCCTGTGCTGACGCTTCAGAGCCAGCACAGCCACTGCCCAACCTGTGCCAAACCCAGTTCCAAGCAGCATTTTAATTAAGCTCCTTCCCCCCTCTCCCCACAGGCCCCAGGCTGGGCAGCCTGGCCATCCTCACCCAGTCCTTTCTGGGGGGCGGGGGAGCGAAACTCCATCAGGTAACTCAGGTAGGGCTTCTCTGAGCCGATCTCGTAGTACCGAATGTTGCCGTCACCCTGGAGCCAGCACAAGAGGAACAGTTCATTGCTTGGCCAACGTGAGGTTGGATAACCTCTCCTGGGCAGAGACAGGCTGCAGAATCATGGGACCAAAGCCCTACCTTGCCAGCCAGGTACAGCATGTGTGTGTCAGCATCGTAGAAAGGGAAGAGGAGACCCGAGAGCCCATCGATCTCCTCCTCGATCAGGGGCATGGACAGGTCTTCCTGCACAAGAGGAAAAAATACATTATTAACCAGGGAAAGAAATAAATAGCCTGAAGAAGACAGTGCTTAGAGCACCTTCCAGTGCCTGAAGGGGCTCCAGAAAAGCTGGGGGGGGACTTGAGACAAGGGCAGGGAGGGATGGGATGAGGGGGAAGGGTTTCCAGCTGCAAGAGGGGAGATTGAGGTGAGATCTGAGGAAGAAGTTCTTTGCTGTGAGGGTGGGGAGACCCTGGCCCAGGTTTCCCAGTGAAGCTGTGGCTGCCTCATCCAGTCCATGGTTCTGTGACCATTTGTGCAGAGCAGGGGTCCCAGTGGGGAGGCAGGGGGGGGTCCTGGCACCCACCTGGTCCCACAGCGCGATCTGCCGCGTGTTCCAGCGCGAGACCCCCGTGGTCAGCAGCCGCTTCGTGCTGCCCAGGAACACCACCCGGTTGACGCGGTGGTTCTTGCAGCTGGCCTCCTGCAAGGCAGGAGCAGGCTCGTTGGCAGCCCCTGCCCCACCACGGCCCCCAGGCCTGCCCCTGGCACAGCCCCTTCCTTGGGGGGTACCTCGACCTGCCATCCCCCCAGTGCCTCTTCTGGCTCATCCCAGTGGAAGGCGGCTCTGCGTGGGCAGCCAGCACCCACATACCATCAAGTGTCTGTCCAAAATGAATATGCCCATGGCCCTAAATACTAGATGCCACCTTCACTGAGAAGCCACCATCTTCCTCCAAACTGGGGCTCTTTCTGGACCATTCTGCGCCCCCCTCTCATTTCTACTGTTTTCCACAGATTCTTAATTACTAAAAGAACAAAAGCCTCTAACTCCCGTGCTTGGGGTGAGGTTGAGCCTTCCCCATCATCTCCCTCTAGTTAAAAAAAAACAGCCCCTTCCCACAGCAGAGAATGACCCGCAGACCCTGACACATGCAAAACACGAGTGTCAACTGTACCTTGCAAACGTTTTTTACGTGTTTCCAGTGGGATTCCTCCCTAGGACCTCATTCCTGACCCCCCCATCCCCTGCTGCACGAGCACCACACCTGCAGGACCCTGCCGGAGCGCGGCTCCACCACCCGCAGCTTCTTGTCCTTGCAGGTGGTGGCCAGGAGGCTGCCATCAGTGTTGAAGGACATGCAGAGGATGACGTCCGTGTGGCAGTCGATCATCTTCACTGGCTCCCCGATGTCCAGGTTCCAGATGAGGACCTGCAGGAAAGTGAAGACATTCTTGGCTGTGAGGGTGGGGAGAGCCTGGCCCAGGTTGCCCAGGGAAGCTGTGGCTGCCCCATCCCTGGCAGGGTTGAAGGGCAGGTTGGATGGGGCTTGGAGCAGCCTGGGCTGGTGGGAGGTGTCCCTGCCCATGCAGGGGGACCGGACTTGAAGGTCCCTTCCAACCCAGTCTGGGAGCCTATGATTCTGGAGTTGGGTGTTGCTTGAGGCTGCCTCCTCCCAAGTTTCCCTGGTGAAGCTGATGGAGGGGGGGTCTGGGGGTCTCTGTGCCCCTGTGGTCTGTGCCTGCCAGGGATGGGGATTGCAGCCAGGGTGGGATGCTGAGGGCAGGACTCCCAGACTGCTCTGGCCAGGAGGCAGATGCTGGGACTGGATGAGCTTTAAGGTCCCTTCCCACCCAAACCAGCCTGCAATTCCATGATTCTAAGGTGGGATGCTGCCCTGGTGTCTCCACTCCTGGAGATCCCCCACCCCTCCTGCAGCCTCCACATCTGCTTTGGGTATCGTGACATCTCCTATTTGGGCTGCAACCATCCCCCCATCACCTGCAGAGCCCCTTCCCCCCTGCCAGGGCTGCCCCACAGCTGCTGCTCCTGCAAAATTAAAACGAGCAGGTGCGAGGCCCTGGCAGGAGGGAGGCACCATCTGCTGTCTGCAGGGCGGGTCGCCTCATTCCAGACGGCTGGATGCACACAGGGAGCTCCCACTTGTGTCACGAGCAGACAAAGCCTCTGCAAGGCCAGCCCTGGGCAGCGGGGCCAGGCTGGGCTCACCTTATAGTCGTAGCCGGCGCTGAAGAGGATGTTGTTGGTGGTGGGATGCCACTCGACCAGCCCCACGCGCCGGCTGTGCCCGTACAGCTCCAGGACGGCCTCCGTCATGTTCCTCTTCAGGCCGCCCTCTGGGATCTCCCAGATCCTCACCTGTGGAATAAGGCAGGTATTGGGGTGGGTTTGGGCCACCTGAAGCCCTCCCAAGGGGGCTCCTGGATCCCTGCAGTGCCCTCATCCTGCTCCCTCAGGCCTGTCCTGAGGCTGATCCGGTCCCCAGCGAGGGCAGGGGGGAGCAGAGAGCCCATCCCAAGGGATCAGCAAGCACTGGGGGAACGGTGCCTAAAGGTGGCAGAGCTTCTGCCTCTGGACTGCAGGTGCTGAGGAGAAGAGACAGGACGAGAGGGAAGGGTTTCCAGCTGCAAGAGGGGAGTTTGAGATGGGATCTGAGGGGGAAATTCTTTGCTGTGAGGGTGGTGAGACCTTGGCCCAGGCTGCCCAGGGAAGCTGTGGCTGCCCCATCCCTGGCAGTGTTGAAGGGCAGGTTGGATGGGGCTTGGAGCAGCCTGGGCTGGTGGGAGGTGTCCCTGCCCATGTTCTTGAAGGTTCCTTCCAACCCAAACCATTCCCTGATTCCAGGATCCGTGCTCAGCTGGGAAGCATGGCTGGGCTCTGCAGCACAGCCTCACAGCTGCTCCCAATGGAGCTCATCACTCCTTGCAAAAAAAAAGGGGGTGGCAGCCAGGGCTGGGCTGTTCAAGGCAGGTTTCCCATCACCACAGTCCCTGAAAACCAATGTGTCAGAAGCGGCTGCAGTACCAACACTGTCCTGCTGCCAGCATAGACATAGCTAGAGGTGACCCCAAACTCAACTGTTGGGTTTTGCCACCTCCTCCCACCCTAGGATGAAAACAATGCTTTTGGAAAATTATCATTAAAAAAACTCAACTAATTAAAAAATAGAGGAGCAGCCCTCAAAGTGCCTCTATCCATATCCTCCCATGGCACTAGGACAGACAGATGGGATCCAGCCTGCAGAATTGGAGCCTTTCTCTTTCAACCCATCCTAAGAAGCCTCCTTGATCAATTTTTCCCTAAAAACCCCTTTCCACAAAGGGACGTGTCCTGCAGACAAGCTGCCCTGCTGCAAAACTCCTCCTCTATCTCTGAGGCCACATCAGCTCCGTGCCTCGCAGAGCTCTGGCACAGGGAAAATGCAGAAACACCTACAGAGACTGGGGAACTCCCCTTTTAATCCTCCTGCTGGGTTTGTCCTGCCCTTGGAAAGCTCCTTCCCAAAAAAAGCCTTTGCAGCGTTTCAGCAGCTGGCAATGCTGCAGCAGGACAGGGAAGCAGAGGATCAGCCCTGCTGCTGATTGTCCTGCAAGGACAAACAATCAATTCACAGTCCCCGTGGGAGGACACCAGGGCAGACCCTGTTATGGAAACAGGGATGGATGGGTATGGGTTTGTTGAGCCTGGGAGCAAGGAGGGAGAGCCCAAAGGTGCAAGACCTGCCCATAAGCATCACCCCAAGCAGGGGCTGGCACTGGGAGCTACAAGCCCACCCCCCTCCAACTCATCCCCATCAAGGGGAACCACCTCCCACCAGCCCTCTCCAATCCAAACAGCCTCAGGGGCAATTAACTTCATTTCCCAGGTTTGAGGATGGCACATGAAGCACCTTCCCTCCCTCCCTCCCTCCCAGCCCCTGCTGTTCCCAAGGTTACAACCTGCAGTAGGAGGCAGCTCCCCGTGACTCACGGCCACCACCTGCACGGCTCCCCCCGCTCCATCCCTTTCCCTGCCAAGCTTCCAGCTCATGTAAAACACCAACGCAGGGAACGGAGGAAGAGGATGAGGCACTGGGTGATAACGCAGCAAAGCTCCAAGGATCAGGAGAGGCAGCTTTGGAACTGGTTCAAAACTGGGTCACCCCAAGCCCTGGCTTCTGCCGTGCAGGATGGGCGACGGGTTCTGATCTTCTCCCTTGTACCAAGGTTGGTTTTTTTCCCCCTTTATGACACAGCCTTTGGGATGGGCTGGTTTGTGTCCAGAAAACAAGAAGGAGGATGCAAAGCTACATGAAGATGACCTGATTCCTCCTCCCCTGGCCTATGAAAGGAGCCTTTTCTTGCTCATATCCCTGGGTGGATCAGGCCACGAGAGAAGTCGCAGCCCTCTGAGAGCAAGAAGGATTAATAATAGTGTTGCTGTTGGGCTTGGGGAAAAGGAAATAAAAAGGACCTTGTTGTGCACAGCTGTAGGGCTGATCTGCAGCAGGGGACACAGAAAGAGCAGCACTTGTGACAATAAGTGACACTGGGGACAGCAGAGGAGCTGGGCACTGGCCACAGCCCCTGCACTGGTGACACAGGAGCCAGGGATTGAAACAATCTGCCTATTGCTCTGCATCAATATCTCCCCCTCTTTTCACTCCTGAGGTGGCTGAGCCACAGAATTCCAGAATCCTGACACGGGGAGGGTTGGAAGGAGCCTCTGGAGATGATCTAGTCCCACCCCCTGCTCAGGCAGGGTGCCAGGAGGTGCTGGCCTGAAGCATCCCAGCTCACCGAGGTGTCTTCGGAGCACGAGGCGATGATGTTCTCAATGAAGGGGTTCCACTTGATGTCCAGCACGTTGCCCTGGTGACCACAGACTTTGGGGTAGTTTGGTTCGATCCGGCCTGTCTGCAGTGTAAAATAAACCAAACAAAAGAGAAAAAATAATAGGCATAAAGTTGCTATTTTTAAGGCTGGAGCCTTAATGATGTTCAACAATTGCTTAATGACTGTAATAACTTAACTGTGACACGACTTGATGGGATCCTTCAACATGGATGGAAAGCTCTGCAAGACTCTAAGGCACAACCTGGTTCTGACACCCCAGCAGAGTGAGGACCTGCAGAGGTTAGTGCACAGCACAGCCTCCTCTCAAGGTGCCCATCACAGATGGGTTGCAAGGACCCCCTCTTGGGATCCTTCAACATGGATGGAAAGCTCTGCAAGACTCTAAGGCACAACCTGGTTCTGACACCCCAGCAGAGTGAGGACCTGCAGAGGTTAGTGCACAGCACAGCCTCCTCTCAAGGTGCCCATCACAGATGGGTTGCAAGGACCCCCTCTGCTCCTTGCAGGGACCTTGCAGGGACCTTGCAGGGACCTTGCAGGGACCTTGCAGGGACCTTGCAGGGACCTTGCAGGGACCTTGCAGGGACCTTGCAGGGACCTTGCAGGGACCTTGCAGGGACCTTGCAGGGACCTTGCAGGGACCTTGCAGGGACCTTGCAGGGACCTTGCAGGGACCTTGCAGGGACCTTGCAGGGACCTTGCAGTGACCCCCAGCTCCTTGCACGGACCTTGCAGGGACCTTGCAGGGACCTTGCAGTGACCCCCAGCTCCTTGCACGGACCTTGCAGGGACCTTGCAGGGACCTTGCAGTGACCCCCAGCTCCTTGCACGGACCTTGCAGGGACCTTGCAGGGACCTTGCAGTGACCCCCAGCTCCTTGCACGGACCTTGCAGGGACCTTGCAGGGACCTTGCAGTGACCCCCAGCTCCTTGCACGGACCTTGCAGGGACCTTGCAGGGACCTTGCAGTGACCCCCAGCTCCTTGCACGGACCTTGCAGGGACCTTGCAGGGACCTTGCAGGGACCTTGCAGGGACCTTGCAGGGACCTTGCAGGGACCTTGCAGGGACCTTGCAGGGACCTTGCAGGGACCTTGCAGGGACCTTGCAGGGACCTTGCAGGGACCTTGCAGGGACCTTGCAGGGACCTTGCAGGGACCTTGCAGGGACCTTGCAGGGACCTTGCAGGGACCTTGCAGGGACCTTGCAGGGACCTTGCAGGGACCTTGCAGGGACCTTGCAGGGACCTTGCAGGGACCTTGCAGGGACCTTGCAGGGACCTTGCAGGGACCTTGCAGGGACCTTGCAGGGACCTTGCAGGGACCTTGCAGGGACCTTGCAGGGACCTTGCAGGGACCTTGCAGGGACCTTGCAGGGACCTTGCAGGGACCTTGCAGGGACCTTGCAGGGACCTTGCAGGGACCTTGCAGGGACCTTGCAGGGACCTTGCAGGGACCTTGCAGGGACCTTGCAGGGACCTTGCAGGGACCTTGCAGGGACCTTGCAGGGACCTTGCAGGGACCTTGCAGGGACCTTGCAGGGACCTTGCAGGGACCTTGCAGGGACCTTGCAGGGACCTTGCAGGGACCTTGCAGGGACCTTGCAGGGACCTTGCAGGGACCTTGCAGGGACCTTGCAGGGACCTTGCAGGGACCTTGCAGGGACCTTGCAGGGACCTTGCAGGGACCTTGCAGGGACCTTGCAGGGACCTTGCAGGGACCTTGCAGGGACCTTGCAGGGACCTTGCAGGGACCTTGCAGGGACCTTGCAGGGACCTTGCAGGGACCTTGCAGGGACCTTGCAGGGACCTTGCAGGGACCTTGCAGGGACCTTGCAGGGACCTTGCAGGGACCTTGCAGGGACCTTGCAGGGACCTTGCAGGGACCTTGCAGGGACCTTGCAGGGACCTTGCAGGGACCTTGCAGGGACCTTGCAGGGACCTTGCAGGGACCTTGCAGGGACCTTGCAGGGACCTTGCAGGGACCTTGCAGGGACCTTGCAGGGACCTTGCAGGGACCTTGCAGGGACCTTGCAGGGACCTTGCAGGGACCTTGCAGGGACCTTGCAGGGACCTTGCAGGGACCTTGCAGGGACCTTGCAGGGACCTTGCAGGGACCTTGCAGGGACCTTGCAGGGACCTTGCAGGGACCTTGCAGGGACCTTGCAGGGACCTTGCAGGGACCTTGCAGGGACCTTGCAGGGACCTTGCAGGGACCTTGCAGGGACCTTGCAGGGACCTTGCAGGGACCTTGCAGGGACCTTGCAGGGACCTTGCAGGGACCTTGCAGGGACCTTGCAGGGACCTTGCAGGGACCTTGCAGGGACCTTGCAGGGACCTTGCAGGGACCTTGCAGGGACCTTGCAGGGACCTTGCAGGGACCTTGCAGGGACCTTGCAGGGACCTTGCAGGGACCTTGCAGGGACCTTGCAGGGACCTTGCAGGGACCTTGCAGGGACCTTGCAGGGACCTTGCAGGGACCTTGCAGGGACCTTGCAGGGACCTTGCAGGGACCTTGCAGGGACCTTGCAGGGACCTTGCAGGGACCTTGCAGGGACCTTGCAGGGACCTTGCAGGGACCTTGCAGGGACCTTGCAGGGACCTTGCAGGGACCTTGCAGGGACCTTGCAGGGACCTTGCAGGGACCTTGCAGGGACCTTGCAGGGACCTTGCAGGGACCTTGCAGGGACCTTGCAGGGACCTTGCAGGGACCTTGCAGGGACCTTGCAGGGACCTTGCAGGGACCTTGCAGGGACCTTGCAGGGACCTTGCAGGGACCTTGCAGGGACCTTGCAGGGACCTTGCAGGGACCTTGCAGGGACCTTGCAGGGACCTTGCAGGGACCTTGCAGGGACCTTGCAGGGACCTTGCAGGGACCTTGCAGGGACCTTGCAGGGACCTTGCAGGGACCTTGCAGGGACCTTGCAGGGACCTTGCAGGGACCTTGCAGGGACCTTGCAGGGACCTTGCAGGGACCTTGCAGGGACCTTGCAGGGACCTTGCAGGGACCTTGCAGGGACCTTGCAGGGACCTTGCAGGGACCTTGCAGGGACCTTGCAGGGACCTTGCAGGGACCTTGCAGGGACCTTGCAGGGACCTTGCAGGGACCTTGCAGGGACCTTGCAGGGACCTTGCATTGCTGCGGCCGGGGAGCGGGGCGGGGGCTGGAGGGGACGGGGACAGACGGGGGGACACGGGCTGTGTCCGGCAGGAGCTGCACTGAGCGACAGAGAGATAAACCCAGCCCGGCAAAAACACATCCCTCCCTCAGCCTGCTCTCTTGTTTTCCACAGAATCCCACGCTGGTTTGGGTGGGAAGGACCTTAAAGCCCATCCAGTCCCACCCCTGCATGGGCAGGGACACCTCCCACCAGCCCAGGCTGCTCCAAGCCCCATCCAACCTGCCCTTCAACACTGCCAGGGATGGGGCAGCCACAGCTTCCCTGGGCAGCCTGGGCCAGGCTCTCACCACCCTCACAGCACAGAATTTCTCCCTCAGATCTCATCTCCATCTCCCCTCTTGCAGCTGGAAACCCTTCCCCCTCATCCCATCCCTCCCTGCCCTTGTCCCAAGCCCCTCCCCAGCTTTCCTGGAGCCCCTTCAGGCACTGGAAGCTGCTCTAAGGTCTCCCTGGAGCCTTCTCTTCTCCAGGCTGAACACCCCAGCTCTCCCAGCCTGGCTCCAGAGCTGCTCCAGCCCTGGGATCATCTCTGTGGCCTCCTCTGGGGAGATTCTTCATTATTATGAGAGTGAAATTCTTGCTCAATAATTATTAGAGCGAATATTCTTGCTCAGGTTGCTGCTGCAGCTCTAAGTCATCCCTTGGCCACGGCCCAAATACAAGATGAGAACTAGGTTGGCCTTAAAACACCCAGGACCTGGTTATCTGGGTTATTTCATCTATGGAGGTGAAGGGGGAAAAAACCAACAACAATAAAGCCAGTGCCTACTCTCCCTGCCTTCAGTAAGTGACCAAAGGGACATCCCTGCTCCAGGGCCATGGGTGCCCTTCCCCCTCTCTGCAAGTAGTCATTAAATCCCCCGGGGGTGCCAGGGATGGGATCACATTCCTGTCCAAGGCAAGGCTGGTTCCTAACTCATCAGCCTCTTTCTAATTAGGGCCCTGCACGCCAAATTCCCAGCCCACGGGGTTAATTTTCCCCTGGGTGACTGGTGCCTGCCCGTGGGATTTCAGCCCCTCTTAGGGCCAGTTGCAGGGCAGGGCAGGGTGGAAGAGCCAGGATGGGGTGGCTGTGCCTGTCTCAGACTCCCTTTGTCTTGCTCAGAGAGCCAAAATTGAGATTATTCTGCCCATCAGCCACAACCTGGCTCAGATCTGAGCTGCCACATCAGCCCTGGACCCTCTGCTGCCTCCTGCCACCCCCAATGCATTTTCTTCCCTTCATTTACCCAGCAGCTTCACCCCTCTAAGTGGCAGCATCAACCTGCTTGACATTCCTGCCTTTTTCTGAGAGCTGAAAAGGCCTTTTCCTGGTTGTTGCCCCACACTGGCTTTCAGTAGTGCTGTCATCATCCCTGCAGCTTTCTGGGGATAAAAACCCAGCCAAGTCACTTGCTGACAGTTTTGCCAGGGAGACTCAAAGCTCCAGAGACTCCAGATGATGCCACAGCTGGAGGGATAGACCCCAGAACCACCCCCCATCCTCAGCAGAGAAGGCAAATCCTTCATTTAAATAAAAATTAAAGTATTTCTGATGCAGAGCCTAGAAAACAGCTTTGATTTATATCTATATCTATATCTATTATCTATATAGAGATAAAAATTAGTTTTCCCCTAAATTGAAATTTTCCAAAAGGGCTGGAAGGGAAGATTTAGGCAAATGTTGCTTTTCACTAAAAACATCTCAATATCTAAAACTAGTGGTCACCTTCAGGAGTTGTTCCCTCAGGGCACTGGGTGCCCTGGCTGGATACCCAGAGGGGCTGCTGGTCCTGGTGGATGCTTGGGATGTGAGGAAGGAGCTGCCCATCACCTGGGGAGACCCCCAGAGCTGCTGCCTTCTCCCAGGCTCCACTGCAAAAACCCTGCTGTGAAAAGCTTGGGGTCTCATCCTGCACACAAACATCACCCAGAGCAAGACATGGATTTGCAGCCTCCAGGGACAAGAAGCCAAGATTTGGGGAGGAAAAACCCAAAAGTGAGACAGAGAAAGTGGAGGGAAAGGCAGCAACGTTGGTGCTTCGTTAGTTCTGCCTCCCAGTACCTCCCAGTCACCCTCCTGTGGATTAATGGGCTGCACAGCACAGCTGGATGGGTTATTACATGAATACACCCCCAGACGTTGCTCACCCAAACAGCTCAGATTCTGGAGCTTTCCCCCTGTTTCCATATTTGCATCACCACAACATCATCAACACAGGGTCTAGGGCAGAGATCCAGGCAGCAGCTGCTCAATTCCAGACCCACAGACCTTGTAACTGCACCAGTTAATACCCAAATCACTTGAATTTGGAGCAAGCAGCTCAGTGATTTCCTTTGCAAAGCAGATTTGATGGGTTTGGTCAAAATTCCTGAGCCTTTCTAGAGGCTGGAGCAGAGTTTGGTGATGAGGGTTGTTTCTGCTCAAGAAATGCAGAGGTTTGATTACAGTAAGTTGAGGGCAGGCAGGAGCTGCCCCTGCCCAGGGCTCCTGAGAGAGGAGAAGAAGCCAAAGAAAGGAAAAAAATGCACCTAAAAAGGTATTTAAATTAAAATCAGGGGTTCATGGCACAGCTCCCCATGGAGTCACCCTCCCCAGAGCTGTGCATTAAGCCACAGGGAATCCTAATCACTGGATCCCTGAGCTAAGGGCAGCTCAGTGACCCAGATACTGTCCCTCCAGCCAGAGCCTGCCCGGGCTCCCCAGGCTCCTGCAGCTCCCACGTCACCCATGGCATGAGCTGGAAGGAGCAAATCTTCCAGCAACTTCAGCCCCTCAAAGCCCTCCCTTGGCTGCAGCAATTAGGAGGGCTTGAAAAGCAGAATGATACTGGTGTTCTGGTTGGGGGAGAAAGGACAATGAATTTTTGTAAAGTTGGTTTGATTCAGTTATTTTGCTGCTTGGTGACCAAGAAGGAACCTTCCCGTGGGAACGGCTGGAGCAGCAGCCAGGAGAGATGGACCAGCAGCAGGCAAGGCCCAGGAGGGATGGACACAGGGCTCTGGGAAGGGGAACACCATCACTGGGACCTGCAAAGCCTCTTTGTTCTCAGAAGCTCCACTTAGAGAATCCCAGACTGGTTTGAGTTCAAAGGGACCTTAAAGCCCATCCAGTCCCACCCCCTGCATGGGCAGGGACACCTCCCACCAGCCCAGGCTGCTCCAAGCCCCATCCAACCTGCCCTTCAACACTGCCAGGGATGGGGCAGCCACAGCTTCCCTGGGCAGCCTGGGCCAGGCTCTCACCACCCTCACAGCACAGAGTTTCTGTCACTCTGAGTCATCAAAGTGTTTCTGTGAGTGGTGTGAGCTCAGAAGCAATTTGGAGACCAGTGTCCATCCCCACGGATGTCTTGGCCCTCACCAGACTCAAGCAATGGGAAGCACCATCACTTCAGGCCTTCAGAGCAGCACAGGCTCCAGGCTCAGGATGGTAGGACTCCACATTTGCTCTAGAACCAGCAGGAAGGTCAGATTTTAATCTATGCATTTAACAAAATCTGCTTTTCACCAGCCTGCCTGGAAATACAAGCCCAGAACGTTTCCAAATCATCATGTCATCCTAGACTGGTTTGTGTTGGAAGGGACATTGAGGATCACCTGGCTCCAAACCCCAACCCATGGGCAGGGACTCCTCCCACTACCCCATCCTCATGGCTCCTACAAAGCTCTAAAAATGTGACAAACACCTTAATTCAGTTCTACCCTCCAACCAATCCTGCCTGGAAAACATTCCAGCAGCAGCCACATCCCTCCAGCATCGACGCCAGCTCCTGTCCTGGGGTGAGGAACCTCCCTGAGGAAGGGGCACCCACCACCAGCCCCAGGACTGGCCAGGCCACCCTTCCCCTGCCAGCACCTCCCTGATCCCTGATTTGCTTTTCCAGGGGGGTGAGGGGAGGGCTGGCTGAGCCACAGGGGATTTACAGGGTTTGCCAGGAAATCCTTGAGCACACACGAGTCTCCACGGGCTGAGATGAAAAGCAAACACATTTATTGTGTCTCTTTGCAGCAGGTCTGTGCTCCTTGAGAGCCAAACCAGGCTGTCCTGACCCGGGGCAATTCCCAGCTCTGGTTCCCTACAGGGGAAGGTCGGGGCAGGTTAATGGATGGTTATTAGGAACCAAATCAAACAAATCCTGCAGGAGCAAGAGAGGAATTGAACAAACCCTCGGCAAGGACCCAGGCTGCCCACGGCCACCATGTGCTGCTGGGCTTTGGACATCCCCCCTCTCCACCTCTCCTGCCCTCCCAGCAGCATCCCTGCTCCTGGGATGCTCATCCAGCCTCCAGTGGCTGCAAACCTCTGGATGGGAGTGTCTGCATGGCCCCACCTTGGCCAGACTGAGCAAGGACATGTGTTCCCAGCAGGATCATCCCCAGGAGGGGTGGGACACACAGCTGACCTGGCTGGCAGCTGCTCCAGGGAGGCTCAGTACAACAGATCCATGGAAAGACCCCAAAAATCAAGCAACATGTGCATGAAATCAGCAATACAGGCTGCCCAGGGAAGCTGTGGCTGCCCCATCCCTGGCAGTGTTGAAGGGCAGGTTGGATGGGGCTTGGAGCAGCCTGGGCTGCTGGGAGGTGTCCCTGCCCATGGCAGGGGGTGGGACTGGGTGGGCTTTAAGGTCCCTTCCCACCCAAATAGTGTCATGATTCTGTGGCACATTTTTCATGGAAACAGCAATTCCAAGCCCTGGAATGTCTGAAGGTGCCCAGCAGGTTCTAGTGACCATCCCTGGTCCCACAAGGTCCCTCTTCCATGCCACAATCCAGGCTGGAGCAGCTCTGCTCTGGAGCCAGGCTGTGAGAGTTGGGGTGTTCAGCCTGGAGAAGAGAAGGCTCCAGGGAGACCTGAGAGCAGCTTCCAGTGCCTGAAGGGGCTCCAGGAAAGCTAGGGAGGGACTTTTCAGCAGAAAGGGCAGTGAGGGGACAAGAGGTCATGGTTTTAAACTGAAAGAGGGGAGATCTAGGTGAGACATCAGGAAGAAATTCTTCACTATGAGGGTGGTGAGAGCCTGGCCCAGGTTGCCCAGGGAAGCTGTGGCTGCCCCATCCCTGGCAGTGTTGAAGGGCAGGTTGGATGGGGCTTGGAGCAGCCTGGGCTGCTGGGAGGTGTCCCTGCCCATGCAGGGGGTGGGACTGGGTGGTCTGTGAGGTCCCTTCCAACCCAAATAGTGTCATGATTCTATGGCACATTTTTCATGGAAACAGCAATTCCAAGCCCTGGAATGTCTGAAGGTGCCCAGCAGGTTCTAGTGACCATCCCTGGTCCCACAAGGTCCCTCTTCCATGCCACAATCCCTGGGGGAGCACCACAAGCTGCTGTGCCTCAGTTTCCCCAGGATCCATGGTGCTATCACTGTCTCTGGCAAGACTCCAGTTTCAGGGGTGCTTTGGGATAAAGAAAAGCTCCTATTTTTTCACTTCCCATTAAAATCACATCAATTTCTGGATGACTTCACTACCCTTGCTGTTACACAACCAAACCAAGCCATAAAGCAAGGAGACAAATCAGCCCTTTTTTAATGCCTTTTGGGTGTTGTTCTGTTATTTGATGGGGGTTTTTTTTGCCAGGATAAACGCTTAAATATCAATTAACTCCCCCTGTGTGGATAAAAATACGCATCAATGAAATACATACGATGGGTTGTAAGTGTCCCAGCTCCTCCACCGCCTGCCCTGGGGACCCACAGAGCCCCCCACCCCGCCCAGCAACCTCCCAGAACCATTTGCAGGGGATTAAAGCCCCGAAGCCTCATTTCGGAGCCTTTATCTGCACCGCAAAAGCAGCAGCCGCGCTCCGGCTTGTTAATGAATGAGACAAAAGCCCCTATAATGTCCCTGTGAAACTGGATTGTGGAACACTAAAAAAGAAACCCACGTTTATTTGGAACAAAAAAAAAAAAAAAAAAGCGAGGAGAGGGTTTCTCTCTGGTTTAACCGGCAGAGGGGGCAGGAAAAGCTGAATTTCACCCGGTTTTGCTGCAAGTTCTGCAGCATCAAGGGGGGCAACAACCCACGTTGCCCTTCCCAAGCTCCTGGCAGCCCCAGGACCCGGGGTTTCAAGCCTCCTTTCCCAGCACCAGCTCTCCGAGAAGCGTCAAAAATCCTGCTTTCCGACTGATTCAGGTGCTTTAGAAGCAGCCGGATCCCCAGGCCGGGCTTGATCTCCCTGGAAATGCCGGGACATCAGTGCTCAGCAGGGATCAGCACTGCTGGGGTGGCAGCTTTTTTTGTCACCCTCAGGTCTTTCCTATGGGTATTTTTTCCCCAGCCCCAGGTTACAGGAGGTGTCTCCCTCCTGCAGACTAAACCCAGAGAAGAATTCACAAAAAAAACCCATTAAACCCCCCCCCAAAACCCTCCAAAGTACAGATTTATTTCCTTTTTTTCTACCTTTAAAGGTAGAAAAGCTCCAAGAACATGGAACTGGTTCATGGCACAAAGAAACAGAGATTATTCCCTATTTATTTTTATATATATATTATTTTTTTTCCCTGCAGGAAAACCTCTGAGCACTTTGAGGGGCAGCAGTTCCAAGGAGAGCAGCTGTGTGATGAGCTTGCCTGTTCTCAGCCCAGCCTTGGCAAGTAGGTGCCCTGTGGGGGGGGGGATCCCTTGGGCAATGCCACGAGCAGCCAGGCAGTGCAGATGCCACCAGGACCTTGGGCCAGGACAAGCCATCCCTGAGCCAGGGCAGGTTGCCCAGGGCTCCCAGCCCACTCCCCTCACTCTCCAGCTGCCACACAGCAGGCAAGGGGGGTCACCCCAGGGGTGATTGTCACACATGTCACGCAGTCAAGGGCCACTGCTCCTCTGCTGCATCCCTTTGCAGTTCCCTGCTCAGGCTCTCCCTGTCCCCCCTCAGAGCTGCTGAGGAGGTCTGGGGGCTCCACAGGGATTAGCAATGGGTTTGTCACCTCCGTGGGCTGCTCCTGCCCTGGGCAGGCTTGTCCAGGTTCCCACGGTGGAGCCCCATCCCATCCCTGCCCACGCAAGGGGCAGCTCCAGCAGCTCCCAGCTGAGACACGAACAACAGCTCTGGGCTCCAGCTTCCTCCACAGAAACAGAGACTCCCCTTTCCTGCTCTGCTTCCTTCAGGCAGATAACATTGTCTGGCCAGGAAAAGCTGCTCCTGCCCTGGGCAGGCTTGTCCAGGTTCCCACGGTGGAGCCCCATCCCATCCCTGCCCACGCAAGGGGCAGCTCCAGCAGCTCCCAGCTGAGACACGAACAACAGCTCTGGGCTCCAGCTTCCTCCACAGAAACAGAGACTCCCCTTTCCTGCTCTGCTTCCTTCAGGCAGATAACATTGTCTGGCCAGGAAAAACAAGGAGAAACAAAACCCCTGCCCTGGCAGGACAAGCCATGCCAGCCCCCCTTCCCTGCAGCATCAGACCCCCCAGCTGCTCCTCCCTCCCTCACCCCCAGCCCCCTTCCAGTTTGCCATCAGGCCCAGCTGAGATCAATCCCCATCCCACTAAATCTTGGGTTTCCTCAGCTGTTTTGGCCAGCCCAAGGCCAGAAAAGCCTCTGGAAGGACACAGGCTGGTTGGTGCAGGTGACCTGCAGCACCAGGGTGTTTTGGTTTGGCTTTTGTTTTCTTAAATTTATCAACTGGAAAACAAAAATCATGTACCCTGGAGTGTTTGAGAGCCCAGCAGTGGTGAAGGCTCCTCTGTGGGTGACTTTGTGCTGGCAAGGATGGGGGTGGAAGTGCTGGATTTAATGTTGGTGCTAAGGGATGTGCAGTGCTATGGGAAATCTGCTGCTTGGGCTGTAAGGATCCAACTTCAGGCTCTCTCTGCTAAGAGAATAATGTAGTTTCAGCATTTCTAATGTTTCTGGGATTTTTACACAGATTTTTTTTTTTTTTTTTAAATGGAGCCCAAACCCCTGGCTTTCCTGTCATTTCATGGGTCCTTCTCACTCAGCCCCTCTCCATCCAGGCATCCCATGGTGGAGAGCACACAGGATGGCTCAGGGTTGCTGGGAGCACATCCAGAGCAGATGTGAGGTCCCTGCTGGAGCACAAACAGGGATGGAATTGCCCTGAGCTGCAAAGTTGCACTGCCTGAGCAAGACTGGGTTTTGCTGGTGGTGCTGGGGCTTAATCCATTACTGGTGACTCAGAAGACACAGACATTTTGGGGACAGTCTCCTCTCCCCTTCAGCCTGGAATCCTTCTGTGGTTTGAGGAGCAAATCCTCTTCTCAAGCCTCAGCTCCAGTTCTCCTTCACCCACTCACTGGGGACATTTATAGCAGAAAAACCTCCGTGGTGCTGGGGAGAGGATGGTTCCCAGTGGCTGAGGACCCAGAATTTGGGATCCTGCCTTGGTTGCCCATCATAAACAAGGAACCAGCATTTCTGAGATGCTGGGAGAGCAACATCTGGCTCAGCATTTGCAAACATCATGTCACTCGGAGCAGAGGAGGCTCCTGGTGAGCAGTTCTGAGCAGAGCAGAAAGGGCAGAAAGGTGGGGGAAAAGTAATTTTAAAAAAATGAAAAGATGGCAGCAGATCAAATCCTGAGTAGATCTGCAGTATCTGGGTTACCTTAATTATCTTGGGCTAAATATGGAGGCCAATTAATTAGAGGGCGGCTGATTTCCAAAGAAAATTAGTTTATTCTTAATGAGCTAATCAGTCCCTATTTGAAAGGAACAAAAATAATGAAGGGATGAGGTTGTCCAAAGGCGTGTGCAGCCACTTGTCAGGGAGGGCTGGGACTGATTGGGTGCAACGTTGCCAGGATTTCCAGCCGGGCCCCACGATCCCCTCGGAACAGGTTGCAAACGGCCTCGTGCTCCCCCTGCTCTGACCCTGCTGGCACCCAGGTGTGGCTGCCAGGGAAAAAATAGGATGGTTTGCTGGAAATACTGGTTATTAGCACCAGATTTAGGACCACGAGCAAGCGGGGTGCTGGGTGGGCATCCTCCCAGCTCAGGGCCATGGGGAGGGGGGCAGAGACAGGGGCTGGAGGCTCCGACGGCTCCCACAAAGCTCCTGGTTTTTGGAATATTCATTAGAGTCAAGCTGTGTGCTGCAATTAAGACACTGATTATAATTTCTTCCATCTGTAGCTGACTCTGCTCCAGGAATTAAAGAGGAATTCAGGAGAGATGTGAGTGTTGTGGGGGGAAGTGTCCTGGAGCAGTGCTGGGGCTGGGAGGGCAGCTCCTCCTTCCCGCCCCGCTGGATCCCAAACGCTGCTCTGGTTCCAGGGGCAAAGCAAAAGTGATGTTTGTGTCACGTTCAAGGTCACTGCTAATGGGTTTTTTCCTCCAGGAGACACAGCTCTGTGTCTACCCTGGGGACCAACACTTGGCTGGGCATCACATCCCACCCTGAGCGTGGTTCCATAGGAACTTAAGATTGTGTGAGGAAGAGACGGAATTGTAGGATCATTGAATTGTTTGGGTTTGAAAAGACCTTGAAGATCATCCAGTCCAACCATTAACCCAGCCCTGCCAAGGCCACCACTGCCCCATGTCCCTCAGCACCACATCTACAGGGCTTTGAGATCCCTCCAGGGATGGGGACTCCACCAGTGCCCTGGGCAAAAGGGCTTTTCCAAAGATAAAGGTGGGCGCACAGCCGTGTTCTCCCTTTGGGGCTGTCCAGGGTGTGACATTTAGAATGCCAGACTGAGACTGGTTTGGGTGGGAAGGGACCTTCAAGACCACCCAGTCCCACCCCCTGCATGGGCAGGGACACCTCCCACCAGCCCAGGTTGCTCCAAGCCCCATCCAACCTGCCCTTCAACACTGCCAGGGATGGGGCAGCCACAGCTTCCCTGGGCAGCCTGGGCCAGGCTCTCACCACCCTCACAGCCAAGAATTCCTTCCCGACGTCTACCCTCCATCTCTCCTCTTCCAGCTTAAAGCCATTCCCCCCTCGTCCCACCCCTCCATGCCTTCATGAGAAGGGCTGGAGCACCTGCCCGTGCCTCGGGACCGGCGTCACCCCCGCCAGGGCCTCACCTGCTCGAGGGGGATGACGAGGAAGGAGCCGCCGCCGGCGCTCTCGGTGACGATGGCCAAGAAGCGGGCGTTGACGGCGCAGAAGTGGTTGTCGTGGACGTTCTTGGTGATGGGGATGCCATCGAAGCAGTGCTCCCGGCTGGCCACCTTCCCGTAGACGTTCCGGAACTTGGAGCTGCGGTACTGCGGGCGCCATGACATCTGCTGGGCACAGACACAGCCTTGAGACTTCCCAAAACATCCCCCCTTCCCAGCCCCCCGCGCCGCTCCCCAGCGCCCGTGCTCGGACCTGCCAACGTGATGCACTTGGGGGGTTGGGAAATAGAAAAAAATCAGGGTTTTGGATGTTCTTTTACAGAATAACAGGAGAAGTGAGGGGCAGCTGGGGGAGGTGCCTGCTGCAAAATTGATGCTGATGTCTCCTCTGCAGCATGAGGCAGAACACGCAGGGCAGGCGCTTCGTGCCCGTCTGACAAAGGAATTAAGGCTTTTAATGCACTGACTTGGAAGTGGGTTGGTCAGGCCCACGTGAAGGCACCGGGGTGGAAGGAGAGCAGGGAGGGAGCCCGGGGGGGCTGCAGGCTGGGCTCCTCTGCTGTGTCCCCTCTGGGTGTCCCCACAGCATCAGGGAATCACACCCCGGCTTGGGTTGGAAGAGACCTTCAAGACCATCCAATCCACCCTCCCTGCCATGGGCAGGGACACCTCCCACCAGCCCAGGCTGCTCCAAGCCCCATCCAACCTGCCCTTCAGCACCTCCCAGGGACAGGAATTCCCACACCAAGTCCAAGTGCTGCAGCTGCATGTGCAGAAATGAGGGCACTGGCACGAGCAAGAGAGAGAGTTGTAGAATCACGGAATGGTTTGGGCTGGAAGAGACCTTGAAGATCACCCAACTGTTTCCCAGCCCTGCCAAGGCCCCCCCTGCCCCACGTCCCTCAGCACCACATCTACAGGGCTTGGAAACCCCTCCAGGGATGGGGACTCCCCCCCTGCCCTGGGCAGCCTGGGCCAGGGCCTGACAAACCTTTCCAGGAAGAAATCATTCCCAATATCCAATCTATCCTCACAGCATCTGCCACCTGGCCTGCAGGAAACCTGCCCACAGCCAGAGCCCTGTGCAAGGCTCCTGCTGTGCTGCTTTCACCCCACATCCCACCCCAAATCCCAACTGTTTCCCATCCCACCAGCATCCAGTGGGAGCAGCCTCGCTGCACAGGAGCTGCCAGCAGCCCCCAGGCTGGCAGGAG
>NW_009952821.1:227397-230498 GCF_000747805.2 Chaetura pelagica | reverse complement strand
GGGCAGCCACACCAGGAGGAAGGATTAAGATCAAGGGCCTGTTTTGCTGGAGAAATCCCAGGTTTCTTTCCTTTAACCTCAGCCAGTGTTTCCTGTCAACAGCCTCTGGGAATACAGGCAGGCAGGAAAAATCCCTGGTGAGGCGCCCGGGGCTGCCATTGTGCAGCAGGAGGCTCCTGGATGAGATTTTTCCTGAAGATTTCAGGCTCTGGCAGCTGGGGGAGGTTTTCCCAGGCTGAAAATAGCTCCTGTTCAAATGTGAGAGCTGGGGGGCTCGGGGTTGGGTTCCAGCATCAGCCTTTGGCTGGAGAGGGAGCAGGGAAATGCAGCTGATGGGACCATTTCACACGGGTGGGGGGTTTGGGGTTGGAAACTCAAAAGCTCAGCAGCTTTTGCCCCTTCCCCTGGCTGGTTGGGCTGCTCCTGTTGTCACCAGAGCCAGGAGCTCCAGGAGTGGGCGGGCAGGGAAAGTCCAGTGTCAAAGCACCTTCAGGGCTGGTGCTCTGGCAGAGCTTGTGCTCTCCAGCTGGGAAGAATCCCGGGAAAAGCAGCATCGTGTTCCACGGGGCTGTTTACACCTCCAGGGTTGGCACGTGGAGGTGCTGCTGGCTCTGCTGGGATCTGCACCCCCCCTGGGCTGCCCCTTCCCTGCAGGAGGAGTTCCCTACAAATAACATCCCAGAAATACTCTCTGGGTAAAGAGAAGAATCACCTGTTTCCCACCACATCATCCCGCCCATGGGGGATGTTTCAGTTCTGGATTGATCAAAACTTGGGAGTTCCCAAGCAGATGCCAGCTTTACTTATTGATTTTTTAAATGAAATTGTATTATTTATTCCTCTGTTTCTTTTGCAACTTAAACCTTCTCTTTGAAGCCAGTGTCACCTCATGGGGCTTCCAAGCATCCAGGGGATGGGGGAAGGAAGCAGGAGCCCCTTGGTTTCTGCTGGTAGCCCATGGGGACACCATGGATCCAATCCAGATGGATTTCCCTGGCACCTGCCTGCTCCTGAGGGGTGGAGACAAGAGCACAAGGCCACCAAGGGACCTTAAGGGTGTCTGGAAGAAGAAAGTCAATGCAAAACCAACAGGCAAAGGGTGATGCAGCAGCCTGACACTGCAAGCAGGGCTGCACATGGGGAGTCTTCCCAGGAAAACACGTTTTCCCATGGAACATCATTTCATGATGGGAAACTGCTGAAAACAAGTTGAATCTTTCAGGCAGGAGGATGAGAATCTCCCCTCCTGCTGCCCGTGCACTCCCAAGGTGCAGCTTCAAACAGGAAATAGCTCAGTTATTGACTTATTTGTTTTCCCTCCACATGTGTCTTTGCAGAGCCCGTGGCTCCCCGGGGTTTCCGGGCTCACAGGGACTCCCAGAGTCCAGCCCTGGACAAACATCCTATTTCCTGGCCCAGCCAGGAGCTGAACCTCCTTTGAAGACACGGATGGGACAGAAAAATCTTGCATTTGCTGGTTTTCCCCTTGAATTTCCACCCTTGCTCCGTCACCCTCTCAGCACCCAGGGAAAGCAGCAGCAGCACCTCACACTCCTGAGCTGTTTTCCCCAACAGTTTTACATTTTACTTAGTTTTGCCTTTCTCTCCCCATTTGCAAATTCTTTGACTTAAATTTTGCAACACTTTACCCTGGCTGGCAGCAGAGCAGGGGCTGGAGACCCTGGCCCAGGTGACACAGGGGCCAGGAGCTGCTGCGGGGTCAGAGCTGCCCAATCCTGGGCTCCTGCTTCTTACAGGCTGGGAAAACAACCTATGAAGTGGGTTTTTCAGGCCCAGTTTTGGGGCAGAGAGCAGCCTGGGAAGCAATTGTGTTTAAAATCAAAGCAATACAAAATAAAATGAAATAAAAAACCCCAATAACAACAACAAAAAAACCCCACTCCCCCACAACTTCTGATTTCACAGGTTTCTCTCTGGGTCCTGGGCTGGTACCTGCCCCACAACCCCCAGCAGTGGATGCTGTGGAGCTGAGGGACCTGCCCTGCACCCATAGCACCCATAGCACCCACATCCCTTGGGAATGACACTGGAAAAAGAGGGGGAGGGGGTGGGGAGGGAAGAAAAACCAACAGCAAAAGAACCAAGAAGCAAACCACTCAGCTCCTCTTTGGAGGCTTTTCCGCCGTGCTGGCAGCTCCGGGCTGTGGCTCCCCGGACAGCAGCAGCAGCAGCAGCAGGACCCAGCTCTTGTCTCCATGTGTTTATTTTGAAATGCATCTTTCCCAGCATCGGGAGCCTTGGCAACAGGCGCCGGAGGCAACGCCTGCGCAGAGCCCGACCTGCCCCCCCTTCCTGGGGGCTGCAAACCCTTCCCAAAACCTGTTTCCTACCTTGAGCCCTTCCTAATCTGCCTCAAACACTAAAGCTTTCATCGGGACTATTAATTTCTTCTTTCACCTGCACGAAGCAGCAATTTGGGGGGGGTTGTTGCCCCCCCCCCCCCCCCCCCCCCAGCCCCAGCACAGCTTGAGCTTCTTTGGGGGGTCTTGGGGGGGGTCTTTGGGGTGGTTATCACCGTGGCAGCTCCCATGGCCTGAGAGAGGTTTCCAGTGGGATCCCAGGGTTCTTCCATTGTGACTGTCCTGCCTCAGGGCCCTGCCCAGGGTTCATGTCACGGGTTCTGCTCAGCTGGCAAGAACAAAACAGCTGCACCAAGAAGTGCTCAGGGAAAAAGAAACGCAGCGTTCCTCATTTGCCTGGGGGGAAATGGGGCTTTCAGGTGGGGTTCTGGGGCCCTCCAGGACGGGGTGCCTTTCCAAGATCACGTTATTCCCTCTTTTCCTCCCCTCCTCCTGGTGCCTGCAGAGGTTCTGGTCCCCCTTCCCTACCTGGAGCCCTCTGGTCAAAGTCAAAGCACAGTTTTGTATGAAAAAAAAAAATCCAAAGACAACTCAAACCCACCCCCCCATCACCCGTGTCCCCCCCCTCACATGATGTCCCTTCCCCTCTCTCCTCTCCAGAGCCAACTCGTCACCTGCACATCCCTGGGAGCCACTGGGCAGAAGTTATTTTCCACCAGAAAGGTCAGTGGTGCTGGGCTGGGACATTCCCCAGCACCAACCAGCCGTTCAGGACACGGA
>NW_009952821.1:226128-226982 GCF_000747805.2 Chaetura pelagica | reverse complement strand
AGGTCGGCTGGGATCTGCTCAGCTGGGATCTGCTCAGCAGGCAGGGATCTGCTCAGCTGGGATCTGCTCAGCTGGGATCTGCTCAGCAGGCAGGGATCTGCTCAGCTGGGATCTGCTCAGCAGGCAGGGATCTGCTCAGCTGGGATCTGCTCCACAGGCAGGGATCTGCTCAGCTGGGATCTGCTCAGCTGGGATCTGCTCAGCTGGGATCTGCTCAGCTGGGATCTGCTCAGCTGGGATCTGCTCAGCTGGGATCTGCTCAGCTGGGATCTGCTCAGCTGGGATCTGCTCAGCTGGGATCTGCTCAGCTGGGATCTGCCAGGCAGGGATCTGCTCAGCTGGGATCTGCTCCACAGGCAGGGATCTGCTCAGCTGGGATCTGCTCAGCTGGGATCTGCTCCACAGGCAGGGATCTGCTCAGCACACGGTGTGTTAGCAAGGCAGGTCTGTACGGAGCCCTTATCCTGCTGGAATCCACTCCCGAAAGAAAAGCTGGGAACGAAGCAGCTATATTTCGAGAAGATACCCAGCATCGCCAAAAATCAGTCATCAAACGCCTATTGTTCCGTGCACACGAGATTAGAGCCAAACAACTGCTGATCCGAATCTCCCCGGCGCTCTAACGCTCTGATGCTTCTCAATTCAACCTTGAACGCGGCTTTTGTTCGCCTTGATGGCTCTGATGTAACGAGGCTGGGGGAGATGGGACACTGAGGCACATCCCGTCCTTCCCGTGAGCTGCAGCCCCAGCAGGGAGGGCAGCAGCCCCAGCAGGGAGGGCAGCAGCCCCAGGAGGGAGGGCAGCAGCCCCAGCAGGGAGGGCAGCAGCCCCGGCAGGTAGAGCAGCCCCGGGG
>NW_009952821.1:213563-224793 GCF_000747805.2 Chaetura pelagica | reverse complement strand
TTCCCCCCGCCCAAAACCAGGCAATTTTAGGCAATTTTTAGGCAATTTTAGGCAATCTTCGGCATGTCCTGCAGCGCCCCCCCCCCCCCCCCCCCCCCAGCCCCAGCACAGCTTGAGCTTCTTTGGGGGGTCTTGGGGGGGTCTTTGGGGTGGTTATCACCGTGGCAGCTCCCATGGCCTGAGAGAGGTTTCCAGTGGGATCCCAGGGTTCTTCCATTGTGACTGTCCTGCCTCAGGGCCCTGCCCAGGGTTCATGTCACGGGTTCTGCTCAGCTGGCAAGAACAAAACAGCTGCACCAAGAAGTGCTCAGGGAAAAAGAAACGCAGCGTTCCTCATTTGCCTGGGGGGAAATGGGGCTTTCAGGTGGGGTTCTGGGGCCCTCCAGGACGGGGTGCCTTTCCAAGATCACGTTATTCCCTCTTTTCCTCCCCTCCTCCTGGTGCCTGCAGAGGTTCTGGTCCCCCTTCCCTACCTGGAGCCCTCTGGTCAAAGTCAAAGCACAGTTTTGTATGAAAAAAAAAAATCCAAAGACAACTCAAACCCACCCCCCCATCACCCCTGTCCCCCCCCTCACATGATGTCCCTTCCCCTCTCTCCTCTCCAGAGCCAACTCGTCACCTGCACATCCCTGGGAGCCACTGGGCAGAAGTTATTTTCCACCAGAAAGGTCAGTGGTGCTGGGCTGGGACATTCCCCAGCACCAACCAGCCGTTCAGGCCACGGAGCATCCCCGGCCAAAACCAGGAGCTGCTTTTGGGCAGGTCTGACCCAAGGAGGTGGTCTCAGCCCAGGGCTGCCTCATCTCCCCTGCCCCTCGCCCAGGGATGCTCCTCACAGCTCCCATGTGCAAAGAACAGGGAAGGAAACACCCAAATAGCTCAGCAAGGCTTGTTTTGGAGGAAAAAAAAGCCAACCCAGTGCCATGCCATGATCCCAAGCACACTGCTGTGTCCCTGCCAGGACAGAGCCATTGTCCCCAGAGTCCCTGTGGGGTGAGCACAACCCTGCTCTGGTCCTGATGCTCATCCAGCCTCGGTGAACAGCAGCACTGGGGGATGTAGGAGCCTTGGGGTGGGGGGGCTAAAGCCCCTTCCCAAAGTCCCCATGGGGTGAGCATGACCTTGCTCTGCTCCTGATACTTCTCCACACCTGGTGAGCACCATCACTGGGAGATTTAGGAGCCTCGTGGTCCAGAGAGGGGTGGGGGGGGTTGACTTTGACTTCAAAATCAAGTCGGGCCAAAGAAACACTGATGAATTATTTTTTTGGTGTGTGAATGAAGCAGTTTCAGCTTCGTGCCAGGGCTTCAGAGCCTGGTTGGGCTCTCGGGTGGCTGTTTCTGGGCGTTTCTCCTGCCCAGCCAGATGAAGATGCCCCATGTGGGACACTCACCGGGCTGCCGGGCTCGCTCCCCAGCACGCTACACTTGTGGAGGTCCCTCATTTGCCTGGACTCTGTGCAGAGAGGGAAAGCACAAACATTCAAGCCCCCAGCCCCCCGCGCCGCTTCCCCGCGGGCTGAGAGGGAACGGGGGTCCCGGGTTGTTCCTGCAGGACCATCCCTGCTGGCACCAGGCTGAGCCCCCACCAGCAACCCCAGAGTCCTCCAGCCCCATGCCAGGTAGTTCCACATCATGTTCTTCTCGAGAACAAAGTCCTGCCAGCACAGGTGACTGCAGAGCCCCCAGCCCAGCCACGCACACATCACCCAGCTCAGAGTCACCCCATCCAGAAACCCTGGGACCAGCAGCCCCTTCCTACAGGAACACGGGCTGGGAGACACTTTGGGGCTGGATATTTTCAGCCCAACCAGCTTCTGGAAGCAGCAGAGATGGGGAGGATGATGCCCCAGCCCCAGGGAAAAGCCATTTTGCAGCCTGGCACTGAGGACACTTTTAAAATGGTGCCATTTCCAAGGCTTCCAGGTTAGAATGAGCTGGTTATTGATAGGGAAAAAAAATGTAAAAGGCAGCTTGCATGAAATCCAGCACAGGCTGATGGACACAGGGGTGGGAGGGCTCTGTATGAGCCCTGGTCAGGATTATATATTGACGGCTAAAAAGCAGATTATGGGTATTTAGGAGGCAGGCGAAGCTGCACGTCCCATCACAGGCTAATGAGGTCAGGAGTGAAGAGTAAAACTCCCCACTGAAGCCTCCACGCAGCTAGTAGGGTTTGGGTGGTTCTGACTCCAAGATCAGCAATTCCACAGGGACCTCATCCAGCTCTCCTGGGAGCCACAGCTCCTGCTGCCAGGGCTGGGGACAAGGGCAGCTCCAAGGGCTGGGGACAAGGGCAGCTCTGCTCCTCCCTCCCCCACCCCTGCAAGCCCCTCCACGGCTGCCCACAGGCAGAAATCCCACCTGGAAATGCTCCACTGTGCCAGGGACACAATCCTAAATTTCACTGACATCCTGAAGCTGCTTTTTCTTTTAGAACAGGGATTTTTTTCCATGAATGGTCCAACCCACCAGTAAGTAAGCAAGTAAATAAATAAATAAATATGGTTAGATGTATCCCAACTTAGTCATAAATAGTAAAAAATACAGAAAAGAGTTTTCTCCTCTGGAAGAAGCTGGTGGTTTTGATCCCTGTGGAAAGCTGATAAGCAATTGGACAATTTTTGTTTGATTGACCCAAAGGGGAGCCCTGGGGTGCTGCACCAGCCTCAGAGCCATCCACTGTGTGTGCACCAAGGGCAGGGTGAGGAGCCACCAGTCCCTCTTCTGCCAGGAGAAGGGGCAACTTGTGCATGTTCATCCCACTGTGGGGAGGCTTCTCCCCATCCCCACCAGCCACAGTCCCTGGAGCAGGGCAGAGCCCTTCAGCCTGCTCTTGGCAGCCCTTCAGAGACCCAAATCCCACAGCAACCAGCAAAGCTGCTTGTTTTCTCCTTCTTTATGCATCTGGCTGATGGCACAAACAGCTGGAGCAGCAGAGGGGGGGTGAGGGAATGGCTCCAGCCACAGGAAACACCTTTGGGCTCTAATAAACACAGGAATAAATGCACTGAGCTTGGGGGGTTGGGGGGGAGGAAAGAAAGAGCATGTTCCTCTAAAACAGGTTGCCACGTTCCCAACCCCTCCATCCCACAGCATGGATGGGCAGCAGCTGGAGGGGATGGACCCTGCTGGCACCTACTCTGATGGTGAGATGCAAGTGCTGCAGGAGCAGTGGCCACGCTCAGCAGGAGCCAAGGGGCTGCTGGGGAGACCTTAGAGCAGAGAAGGCCACAGAGATGATCCCAGGGCTGGAGCAGCTCTGCTCTGGAGCCAGGCTGGGAGAGCTGGGGTGTTCAGCCTGGAGAAGAGAAGGCTCCAGGGAGACCTTAGAGCAGCTTCCAGTGCCTGCAGGGGCTCCAGGAAAGCTGGGGAGGGTCTTGGGACAAGGGTATGATGCTCTGATGATGTTAGTAGTGGGACAATGTCCAGGCTGAGGAGATACTGGACACACCAGGCAGCCCTACAGCCCAGGGCAGAGCTCCTACAGGGCTGAGCCAGCCTCCATCACAGCATGGTTCTGATTTGGTCCCCCTCAAATGGGGCTGAGCTGCAAAAAGCCAGAGCAGATCTCTGCCTGTGCACCCTGGATGCATCCCACCTCCCTGACAGTGACCTGGGAGAGGGGGCAGAAGCCCAAGATGGGATTTTTGGCTGGCACAGTTTGTTTCAGGAAAGCCACTTGCCCTTAGTTTGTGGACAAGGAGAAGAGGCAAAGAGAGCTCCACGTTTCTCCAACGTGTAAAGAGCAGTGGAATGATTTCACAAATATCAAGGATTAATCCCACTGACATGGTCTAAACAAAGGACAAAAGAGAGATGAACATTTCTGAGGCAGTATCTGCCAGCTGAGTTTTTTCCAGCCCGGAAGGAAGTGCCTGGGATTTCCCTGGAGTTCAACTTTTCAATGATTTCTTCTTTCTAGAGCCCCCTGACTGCCTGGGAAGAGCCTTTCCTCTTCCCAAGCCGCTGGGAAAAGAGCACCGAGCCAGGCCAGATGTCTCCTGGGCTGTCACCACCAGTCCCCATCCCTCCTTGGCCATGGAGCTGCCTCCTCCTGCCCCTTCACATGATCCCAGAGATGTCACGGAGCAGCCAGGACCGACAGGAAAAGCATCCCTGGCACCAACATTCCCCTCACCAGCAGGGGCCCCATTTTGGACCATTCCCCCCCCAGAAAACCTTCTGGGGGAGGCAAACCAACTCCCTCCTGGGCCCACGGGCTGAGAAGAACCACAAATCTCACACTCCTCAATAAACTATGCAAACAAGCAGGATTTCCCTCCCACTCTGTTTCCCAACTCCTTCCCACCCTGCGGAGCCGGTGGAAAGATCCTGATGAGGCACAAAGTGTTTCTGGTCCCCAGAGCTGCCCTGGGTCACTGGCCATGGGGTTTTACCCTCCTCCAGCTTCTTGGGATACCGTTTCCTTGAGGGCAATAAATATTGCAGGCTTTTTTCTCAACTTGAGGGGGTTTTAGGAGGCTCAGAGAGGTGGAAAAAAGTCTCTTTCAGGTGCAGATATGGGTGGGTAACCAAGGCAGGTGCTCACCCAGCAGAGTTATTTCACATCTCATTAGGCAGCATCAAGAAGACTGAGTCAAGCCTTGATCCCAGCATTTTTTTTCCAGCCAGGGTCCAATATTTTAAAGCAAAATCAGCGGGAATAAGCAGCTGAACAAGAGCCTCTGGTGGGAGGATGCCATCAACCCAGCCCCTCCTGTGTTCTCCTGCTTTTTAGTGGATGGTGAAGAGGGGAAAAGTGGCACGTGGGGTATGAAAGGAGACCTGGAGACACAGGTGGGGTGGAGCCTATGGATAAGAAACCACTTGGGAAGGTGCTGTGGGGTGAGTGAGGGGGGAAAAAAAATCAGGGCAAAAAAGGACTCCTGGAGCACTAATGTTCCTACTTCTGTGATAGCCTGGATAAAATCCTAACCGAGCCCCAGCTCCGTGCAGGACATGAGCCACAGGAACTTATTTATCCTGGCAAACACGACTTTTCTAAAGCAGGGAGAGAGTGAGCAGCTCCCACACCTCTCCCTCACTTGCTGTTTTCCACCCCAAGATCCCAACATGTTCCCTGGGAAGGAGCACCCCGGGATGCAAGGAGCAGCATCCGGGCTCCGGCGCCTCCTTTCCCATCCAGCCCTTTGCTCCTGGACAGCTTACAAAACCACCAAGGGGTTTTTTTTTGGGGGGGGGAAGTTGATCCCAGCTGGGGGCCAAAGTTTTCCAAAAGAGAAGAAGGAAGGGGAAAAAAAAAAGAGAAAAATAAATAAAATAAAAGGAGAAGAAAAACAAACACCGACCGCTAAATATTTCGGGCTCCAGAAAAGCGTTTCCTGGCCAGCGCGAGGAAGAGCCAGAGCCCGGGGGGTGAAGGTCACAGCCCGGCTGGGGATGGGGTAAAGGAGGCACCCACCCCCCCTCTGGAGAGCCTGGACAAACCCTGCCTTGTTCTCCAGCTCCCAGGAAGTGGGAAACCAACCCCAGGAGGGAAGCGGAGACTTGTTATTCGGGCACAAACGCGGCAGCTCGTGGAGGAACATTTGTGACATCCCCCCTGCCCCCTCACACCCACTCACCCACCACAGCCTCACAGCTCAGCTTCTCCCTATTTTTCCTTATGTTTTAGCACACAACGCTCCAGAATCCGGTTTCTTTGCACTTCACATAATTAGAAGAGCAGCCCAAGTGATTCCCTTTGCCAGAGGATGGCAGTGAATGGGCCTGGAGCTGTGAATCCCCTGGGAATGTGCAGGTGCCCGTGTCTCCCAGGGCTGCTGGCTGCAGCCCCACCTGCCCTCACCCAAGAGATGTTTCTGGACAATATTTCTGCATATTCAGCTTTTTTTGGCCACTTCCTTAAAGGACTCTGTGTTTCCACAAGGACCGAGCCTTTCTCACCAGATGTGTGGGGCTTTTTTGGGGACACAGGGTCAGATTCTGGCGGGAGGAGGGAGGCGGCAGCTGCTGAGCTTGATAAAAAGTGGCTTTTGGGGCCGTACAAGCACCTGCCCAGGGATCTGCAGAGCACCTGGGGGTGGCACCGAGGGGGTGAGAGGGGCTGCCATGGCCCTGGGCTGGCTCCATCCCTCTCTGGTCCCCCTGGGGGCACTGCTGGGGTCCTCACCTACCCTGCTCTGCTCCGAGGGGCTGCTCGGTGACCCCTGACACCAGGGATGGATGTGGGGCTGAGGGAACAGTGGGTGCTCCTCGACCCTGGAACACAGGGAAACCTGCACCTCAGCTTCACCAAAACGGGCTTGAGACACTCCAGGTGCCAACATGCCCCAAGGTGCAGCCTTTAGGGCAGCTAATTAATTCCTTAATGATCTCAGGATTAGCTCCAGCCCCACTGCTTTCATTGCTGGCCCCCAGACCTGCACTTAGTGCTGCTGGAGCAGGGATCTCAGAGCATGAGCTGAGCACTCCCCTTGCACCAGGGGGAACGTGGAGCCCCAAAACACCTGCCATGGAGGATATGGAGTCCCAAAGCACCCAGTATGGAGGCTTTGGAGCCCCAAAGAACCTGGTGCTGAGGACACGGAGCCCCAAAGTACCCAGTGCAGAGGGTCTGGGTGCTGGCAGCTGGCACAGGGACAACCCCAGCCTGCCCACAGATCCCCCAAGCACCACAGCCACAGGCACAAAGAGGTCAGGATGTGGCCTCCATCACTCTGGACCCCACCCCAGCCTCTGTGAGGGCTGCTGTGCCTCAGGGAGGTCCTGGCTCTGGACAGAGGGACCATTATTCTCGGGGGAATTCATAGTAGCTATTGTACGTGGGGAGCATGGGGACAATCCCAGCTGGGTTGTCCAAAGGGATGGCCATGGAGAAAAGGGACCCTCAACCCCTGAATCACTGACAGCTTGGGCTTTGTCAGCATCCCACCACCCTACAGCCCTGGAACCAGCCTCTTCCATCCTTCCCTTGCCCAAACCAAACCACTTTAACTCTGTGACAGAGATGCCCAGTGCTGGCGTCCCCGTGTCCCCAGCACAGGCACATGGACATCCCCAGGCTGGCCCCAGCAGCTTTGCCATGGGGCTTTTTTGGCTGGAAGGGCCCTACAAGAAAGCTGGGGAAGGACCTCTGACAAGGGCCTGGAGTGACAGGACAAGGGGGAATGGAAGAGGGGAAATTGAGATGAGATCTGAGGGAGAAATTGTGTGCTGTGAGGGTGGTGAGAGCCTGGCCCAGGCTGCCCAGGGAAGCTGTGGCTGCCCCATCCCTGGGGGTGTTGAAGGGCAGGTTGGATGGGGCTTGGAGCAGCCTGGGCTGGTGGGAGGTGTCCCTGCCCATGGCAGGGGTGGGACTGGATGGTCTTGAAGGTCCCTTCCAACCCAAACCAGTCTGGGATCCCATAGAGGATGCCCAGCTTTCCCACCTAGCTGGGTCCCCATCGTGCCGCAGCAGGACCCCAACCCGGGCTCAGGTCCGAAGGGTTTAACCTTCTTTCTCCACTCTCTGCAACTGAAGCAAGACCTCAGCTTCTCCAGCACTGCCCTGGCACAGCTTCTCCCTGGGCAGTTTCTCCCTCCCAGAGCTTTTCCAAGCCATGCCAGAGGCTCAGCAGCCTGGCTCCAGCCGGAGAGCAGCAGCGAGGGGGCTTTGCCAAGAGCTTTGCGCCGAACAAAGGGAGCACAGGATTTCTGGGAGCTGAGCTTGGCACTGGTCCCCTCCCAGCTCAGGAACGATGGGATTCACAGATTTGTGGGGGACTCGAGCAGCTGGCTCCGTCACGTAGATTTTTGCCTGCTGCCAGATTTGGGTAATTAGACACTGAGTCGGGAGATAGGAATCCAGGATCTCCGAGCTCTCTGCTTGCTGGGCAATGAATTGAACTATTCATCATTTGATAAAATTTCCATGAAAAGAAGAAGGGAAAGGGGGGTTGGGGGTGACCCTGCCTTGCATTTGCAGGGTATGAATGACAGGGCCCAGCGAGCTGCTGGCCACAGCCCCACGGCACTGAAGCACCAGATTAATGCTGCCTTGACTCACAATTAAAACTCATTAAAAGCTGCAGGCCAGCCGAGCTGCCTTTGATGAGAGAAATCCTTCCTGGGACAGGGAGCTGCCGTTTTTAGACTCAAAGCAGCCCCTTATGCATGTTCCCAACCCCCAGAAACCCCCCCCCAGAGCTAAAGATGAGGGATCACCCAGTCTGCTGGAGACAAGGGGGCTTGTTCAGCCCGTTAGGGATCAGTCCAAGGGCCTCGTTCCATCCCAGTCCAGCTGGTAAGCAACAGGACCTTGTCACCCTCTTCCAGTCATTCCAGTCCAGTGTTTTCTGGAGATGTTGTTCAGCTTGCACCTCATCCATGAACATCAGCTTCATTCACACCTCTTGGAGCTGTTTCTGGGCATCAGAGCACACGGGAGTGCTCCACCAAATAAACCTTCAGAGGAAGGTCCACCCGTTAGCTCTTCAGAAACAGTCCCAAGCCTGATTTCTGCAAAGCCATTATCCCTGAGAATGGATTTCCCCCTCATTTTTAAGCTTCCTAGTGATTGAACCACCACCACCTTGTGCATGGGATCAGCATTTCCCCCAGGAGCTCCCAGCCTGCCCTTGCCCCCGGGGCAGAGGGCACCACGACCCTCCAGTGGGTGCATCATTCTGGCTGCCACTGTCACGCTGGTGTCACCATAACCTCCAGTCAAGGGCCTCTGCAGTCACTGCTTTTATTTTTAGGGCATCATTGATTTACTGTGATCATCACAACAGGCCTAGTGGCCATTTCCTCCCTGGGTTTAGGTTTCAGCTTTATCTGCTCACCAAACAAGGAGAATGAGGCATAATCTGGGCAGTGGGGCTTGGTGACTAATGCCAGTGAATAGCTAAAAAAGCCAGAGGAGCCCGTAGGGTAACCCAGGCTGACACACACCATCAGGCCTCCCAGATGGATTCCTCTTTTAAACTGCATCTTTAAAAAAATCCTCCAGTCATTTAAAAACTATATTCCCCAAATGAACACACCTCCAGGCCTCCAGGAACTCGTGTTCCTGGTTAATTTTATGTAGGGTTTTGGAAACAGCTGCTGGCAATGGGTGGGGACCAACTGATCTACAGCAGGGATGACGTTGGCCCTGATTCCTACAGGACCTTCTCAGCTGAAGGCCACCACCTCAGTAGCCTTTAGAATCACAGAATCTTGGAAAGATTTGGTTTGAAAAAGACCTCTGAGATCAAGTCCCCAACTGTTAACCTAGCACTGCCAAGTCCACAACTAAACCACACCCCTAACACATCCACTACTGAGGTCCACCACTAAACCATCTCCATAAAATGTCCACCACGGATGTCCAGCACTAAACCAGGTCCCAGGATCTTATTGCAGAGCCTGGAGAAAGCCCTGGTGAGGCAGAGCTGGTGTGGCATGGCAGCACAACCCAAAGCCATGCCGTGGTGCCAGGGAGGTGTCACAGAGCTGGGGCAGCTCCCCATGAGGAGCAGGAGCCGTGGGCTCCTTTTGCATTTCCATCAGCCCTTCTCCATCCTGTTCATATCTCCTGGGGAGCAAACTCCCCCAGAAGAGCCTGCTCTGGGGCTGCACTGCAGCTGCTTTTGCAGTTCTTCCCGTGGGAGGAAAGGGGGTGGCTTGGGACAGGGATGGAACCAGCTTGTTTCTCACACTGACAGCAGATATCTCCGATATCTCTGCCCCCTCCTTGTCTTCCCCCAGCTCCCCCCACAGCCCAAGAAAAGCTTGTTGTGCCTCCCCGTGCCTCGGCCTTGTACTAGGCCAGCTCTGCCTGGCACAGGCACCTGGTTTGCAAACAAAGATTTTCCTCTAAAGATGAATCTCAGGGATATTTGCAAAGTTTGTCAAGTCCTGCCTGTGCCTCCTGTGCCCAGCACACCCGGGGATGCAGCCCCAGTGTGGGAGGAGCTGTTGCAGGAACACTGTAAATGCCTGTTCCTGGCAGCACTGGGAGCTGTGGTCTTTACTGGTTTTATTTAGACACAATAACTGGTTTTAGACACACTCACTGGTTTTACTTGGACACCAGGTGCTGGGTAGGATGCCAAGACCCCAGAAGTCCTCCAGGACTGCCCCCTTTGCCTGCCCCACTTTAGGAACACCACGCACAATTCCCAGCCCCCAAATCCTCCCCTATTCCCCCAGTCCTGGGTCCAGTCCCCACCTCACACTGACTCCCAGCAGCCAAAAACACCCAGAAAAACCATCTCCTCTCTTATGCCCCTTTTTTTCCCCACCACAGCAGCCCAGGCCATGCATGCCAGCCTCATGCTGGGGTCAAACTGGTGACATTCTCCATCTCAGTGCTGGGGTCCATGTCCCACATTGCCTGGAAAGACCCCGGGGCCAACACTGTGGCAGGTCAGGAGCCTTCTCTTGGGCTTCCTTTAGCTTGCATCAGGATAGTCCATATTGCAGGAAATAAGACCTATAGAAATAGTATCTGCAGGGTGTATTAGAGCTCCACGGTGCTTTAGAGAAAGCAGACTGTGCACATGGTGTGGATCTTCCCACTTCACACCTCTGTTCCTCGAAAATTAACAGCAGAGTCCTCCCCTGTCCTCCTGACAGCCTTTCCTTCCAGCCTCTTCTCACCCTGGCTCTGAATAAATCTATTTGCACTCCAGAAAAAAACCTGTTAATGAGCCCTGCAAACCAATCAGCCTGGCTAACATCTGTGCTGCCTCACACCAGGGCCTTCCCAGTTCTTTCAGCCCAACTGGCCTTCCAGGTGCAGCCACTGACGCCTCCCTCAGCATCCAGGGGAGCTGGGAACCCAGTTTGCCTCCAGCAGACACGGGTGGGTTTGTGGAGGGGCTGTGGGATGGCCCCAAGCAGGCACGAGGTGTGTGGAAATGCTCAACAACAACCACCAAAGCTTGTGGCTGCCCAGGGGAAGCCGGGCAGGGAAAAGGCCACTTGTCTGCTGAGGACAAAGATGGGAGGGATGGATTCCTCCCCAGCAGCATCTTCCCTGGGGAGCCTGGGCACGCAGCAGTGTCAGCTCTGGAGCATCTTCAGGCACCTCTGCTTGTCCCCAGCAGGCTCACGTGTGGCACCAAACACCCGTGGGGACCCCACCAGACCCTTTCCTGGGATGGTGACCACAGCCCACTGGGATGCTCCCAGCTAGGGCTCCCCTAGGCAGGGGGGGGCTGCTGCTTCCCCTCCCTCCTCTCAACCATTAAGACCCATCAGCACCAACACGTCCCTGGTCCTGGGGCCGAGGGGTGGGG
>NW_009952821.1:210214-212317 GCF_000747805.2 Chaetura pelagica | reverse complement strand
CCGGAGGCACCTGCTGTATCTGTGTCCTTCTCTCCCCCCCCCCACGTGATGCCGCCCATCCCAGTCAGGGTGGGTGGTGACCAGTATGACCAGTGCGTGTGTGTGTGCGGTGGGAGGGGGGATAGGTCTCCTCTGGCCGGAGAAATAAAGAATAAAGGCGGGTGTCTGGGCGCTGACCCAGGCTGAGTCCCCAGCTTCTGTCCCACCTTCTGTCCCACCTTCTGTCCCACACCAAGTCCCATCTTTTATTGGTATTTTACCCATATTTCTGCCCCATCCCTGGCAGTGCTGAAGGGCAGGTTGGATGGGGCTTGGAGCAGCCTGGGCTGGTGGGAGGTGTCCCTGCCCATGCAGGGGGTGGCACTGGATGGGCTTTAAGGTCCCTCCCCACCCAAACCAGGCTGATTCTATGATCCTCCGGGATGTGCAGCAGGATTTGTACCTTGCTGCCTGTTCCCTCCCACCTGGCCATGGCTGGAGGGTCCCACAGCATCCAGAAACATCCACCCATGGGCTTCTTCCCCTTCACATGTAAGGAGATGATTTTTCCCCCCCATTATAGACAGTGACAAGTGACAATGCCAGAGACCACTCCCTTGCCCCAGAGCTGTCACTCCTATTTCCTCGGGTGGCCCCGGGCAGAGGTGGCATTTGGGTGCCCCACCATGTGCTGGGTGCCCCTCCACAGAACAGCACCCAAACACCTGCTGCGAGGTCCCTGGAACTGGAATAAAACCTGGGGAACTTTATCCCACTTCCTCTTCTCCAGCACTGGGTGAACCAACCTCCTGACAGCCCTGACTCCACACGAGCTCAGGGGTGCAGGAGGCACTGGGGCATCCCATGGCCTGTGTCACCTGCCCTTGCACCAGCCACCAAACACAGGCATTTTCTCAAAGTTCCCCATCACTGAGGAGAGAAGCAATGCTTAGAAAAAAATACTATCTTAGCTCCCTGTCCTCTGGTGGAGATGAATGAAACAGGGATGAAACCAGCAGGATACAGCCCAGGAGCTGAATTATCCAGCTGTTAGATTAGATGTTGCACCAACTTTTATTTTGTTGTCACTGAATTAAAACTACTTGAGGCCAATACCAAAAGCATTTCCAGTTCCCCTTAACGAAAAGCACTCTGCCAATAAACAAAGGATTTCCTTTTTATAAGGAGATTATTCAGCCAAGAGTCTGATGAAAGATTACTGAGTCTTATTCCAGCCTTCCCATAAAATAGCAGTGGATCTGATAACAAGTGAATACCAAGAGTGGTAAAAAACAATGTCTGCCCTCTGATATTCTTCTAAAAATCAACTGCTTTTAAAGATAAACTCTGTGCTGTGCACTGGGCTGGAAACTGAGGAAGGTTAATGCAATTAATGGAGAGCTAATGACATTAGCCAGCAGAAGAAGCCACCTCTAATTCCCAGACCACCCAGCAATGACCTTTCCCCAACAAAAAAGCCACTTTTCCTGGGAGCTGGGAATGGAGGGAGAGGCTTCATGTGCACAGAGTTGATATTTGAAACTCAGCAACACTTGGGAAGTGACCGACCCAGGGGACACTGAGACCTGGATAAGCCAAATGGGGAGAAACCAGGGTCTTGGAAAGGCTCAGAGGAGCCACCATGACCCAAGGGCAGGAGCACCCGGGGCCCGAGGGAGCCACTGGGATTAATTAGTACCAATTAGGGGGTGGAAACAACTCTCTTGGAGTAACGAACTGGGCCCGTGGGTGTGGGTAGGGAGAGAAGGGAAAGGCTGCAGGGAAGGCAGGTGTTGCTGGAGGGTCCTGGGGCTGGCCCTGCTGAGGGGCAGAGGCTGCAGCCTCCAGCCTCTCCACCTGCTGGGAAACCCTGGAAGCCCCAAACCCCAACTGCTGCTGCTGGGTGGTGAGACCAGAAATCATAGAATCACAGAATTGTTTTGGTTGGAAAAGACCTTGAAGATCATCAGGTCCAACCATTCCCCCAGCCCTGCCAAGGCCACCACTGCCCCGTGTCCCTCAGCACCACATCCACAAGGCTCTGAAATCCCCCCAGGGATGGGGGCTCCACCACTGCTTGGGCAGCCTGGGCCAGGGTCTCACCAGCAAAGAATTTCTTCCTCA
>NW_009952821.1:204223-204907 GCF_000747805.2 Chaetura pelagica | reverse complement strand
CCGAGGGAGCCACTGGGATTAATTAGTACCAATTAGGGGGTGGAAACAACTCTCTTGGAGTAACGAACTGGGCCCGTGGGTGTGGGTAGGGAGAGAAGGGAAAGGCTGCAGGGAAGGCAGGTGTTGCTGGAGGGTCCTGGGGCTGGCCCTGCTGAGGGGCAGAGGGTGCAGCCTGCAGCCTCTCCACCTGCTGGGAAACCCTGGAAGCCCCAAACCCCAAACGCTGCTGCTGGGTGGTGAGACCAGAAATCATAGAATCACAGAATTGTTTTGGTTGGAAAAGACCTTGAAGATCATCAGGTCCAACCATTCCCCCAGCCCTGCCAAGGCCACCACTGCCCCGTGTCCCTCAGCACCACATCCACAAGGCTCTGAAATCCCCCCAGGGATGGGGGCTCCACCACTGCTTGGGCAGCCTGGGCCAGGGTCTCACCAGCAAAGAATTTCTTCCTCAGATCTCATCTCAATCTCCCCCTTTCAGCTTGAAACTGGCCCCCCCTTGTCCCCTCACCCTTGTAAAAAGCCCTGTACTGGTCTCACCAGTCCCAGCACAGCAGCTCCGACCCCAGGTGATCCAGCTGGCAGAATGGTAGTGTGTTTTTGGATCAGACTTAAGCCAGTGACAGATTACAGGGGGTTTATTCCTGGCGTTTGGCTTTGGGGGTTTGTCGGGACCCCTTCAAG
>NW_009952821.1:194732-202935 GCF_000747805.2 Chaetura pelagica | reverse complement strand
CGGGAGCCTCTCGGCTCCTCCTCCCGCTGCCCCGGGGCCGGGGAAGGCGGCAGAACCGCGCTGCCCTCAGCACCACGCACCGCCTTGCTCAGAGGAAGCTCCCCAGAGAAGTGCTGCTCCAGCCAGCCCGAATTTTAAGTCTGACTCAATCAGGGCGTTCCTCCCTGCCCGGCCCGGCTCGGCTCGGGGCTGGGGAGGTGCCAGGGCTGAGCTGGTCACACCGTGCTGAGTTCAAGCCCTTCTTTTGATGCAACTCTTGGAAAGACACGTCCCTGTGGCACCAGGCTGTGCTGGCAGACGGGTGAGAACAGTAAGGAAGCTGCTCTGCCACGGGTAATTACTGTGTCACCAGGCAGCTCTGCTTGTGGGATGATTCATGGATGGAGGCTGCAAGATGCTGCAAGCCCTGGGTGGCTTTGCTCTGGGGACACAGGTCAGGCCCCACATCTCCTGACCAAGGCCAGGAGAGGAGACCTCTTGGTGCTTGGGGCTGCCTGAGCTCCTCTAGCACTGCAGAGCTGGAGGGAGTTATTGTCAGGGTGGTTGCAATGCTGTGGTGAGATGTGGTGGTCACCGTGGTGTCATCAGAGGTGGTGGCCCTGGTGCTGCTGCCACGAGTCATCCCAGAGGCAGGTTCTCCCTGGCTGCAGGTGAAACAAGTCTTCATATCCATGCTCTCTGTCAGCAATGCCAGCCCCTTGGGAACAAAGGAAACTTGGTCTCCCCCTCCCCAAATACTTGACTCTTAAGGAAAGGTCCACTCAGCTGGTTCTTTGCCCCATCAAAAACGAGTTACAGTTCTCAGGGAGGTTCCCACTGCTGGTCTGGTGCAGTGGGGTGGCCAAAGCTGAGCACGTTGTTTGCTCTGCCTGAAATGACATTGCAGCAAATACAGCATCGATGCTGCACAGACTGTGCGTGGCAAATTGTCCTGGATTATCCCCAGAGTTACTGCTGCTGGGAATTCTACAGAGGTTAATGTTTGGATTTCATAGCAGATAATTTATAGAGAAGGCCAGGGACAGGCTTTCATCTGCTTTGATGGAAGCTCATCTGGAATAACAATACTTGGTGGAACCTGGCACTCAGGCTGTGCTGAAAACCCAAGTCCTTTTGCTTGAAAAGCAAGATGTTTCCATTTAAAAACCCTGTTAGCAAGAACAAACATCTCTCTATTCCTGAGTCTCCTAGCTCATCCCCTCCACTGCACTCATCTGGTTCAGATTAGTCCTGGATTAGGTCCCATTCTGCTCAGGGAACTAGGAGGGGAACTTGGAGCTATTTCTACTTGTTTCAAGTATGAATTGAATGTGGTGCACAAATGAAAATGCATGAGCTCCAGTATGTGAAGGGGATCAAAGAGACATGGCAGCTCCTCCCAGTGAAAAATCACTTCCAATGGCACGGGAGGTGGAAGGGGGGGGAGAGGAGTTTCTAATCTCAAAGTGGTGCCACCAGTCCCCAGTCCCAAGAAAACTACCAGGACTGGTAGCAGGGACCCTTGGGAAGGATGGAGCTGTGGTTGAAGTTCAGGTCTGGGGAAGAAGCTTGGCTTGGCTGGGCCAACACTAGGTCTGGGGCTTCTCTGGCTGGAAGTGGAGGGTCCCAAGCTGCTCTTCTCCCCACCCCAGTGGGAAACTGTGTTATGTTTTTCTCCAGCAAGGACAAGGGACAGCCTTCCTCACCCACCTCCCCAGCAAGAGTGTCAGCAGCCTCTCCCAGCTGGCTGGGAGGAGAACCCTCCTCTCCCACGTGAGGAGAACTATTCCCAAGAAAAGCCAAGTGAGAGGCAGGATCTCAACACCAGTGAGTCCAATCCAGCCCCTGCTTGTGGCTGGTTGTTTACCCAGGTCAGGGCCAGTTCCCACCAGAGCTGCTCCTCTGGGCATGGGGACGGGTGGGAAACGCTTAATGAAGGGGACAGAGAGGGAAGCAGCCCTGGTGTCAGAGGCTGGAGCAGAGCTGGTTTGGGGTTGGGATGTTTGGGGGAGATGAATGTAAGGTATCTTACCCATTTTTAGCTTTTCTGTGTCCCCGGGGGTGCTCGGAGCTCGGCCCCACCCGCTGCCCTCGGGGGGGCCAAACCGGTCGCTTGGAGGGGACTGGTTGGGATGTCCCAGGTTGTGCTGGAAACCCAGAGCTGATCTCCACCTCCGGAGGCGTTTCACCCCATCCTCAGCCCTGCGAGGGGGCTGCCCGGCCCCACCTGTGTCTGCAGAGCCCGCGGTACCCACCGCTGGCTGCTCACCTGGCCCCGCGCAGGTGCGGGATGCCAGGCGGTCCTTCCCCCGCATCCCAGCGCACCCGCCACAGCTGTGTCTGGGCTAACTGGGATGACAAACACCCCGAGAGCAGCGGGTTTTTCCAGGGGTTGCCAGGAGGTGGCCGGGCTGGGGCTGCTAAACCAGGGAGCGGTGCCTGGGGGGCGCAAAAGGCTTGAAAATTCGTTCGAACCAGAAGCCCCAGTGAAAAGTGTTCAGTGTCTCCTGATGGGCCGGACACCTTGTGGGTTTGGTGGCTCATATTTCAGCAGGGGTGTTTCCAGTGACCCCTTGGACAGGTCTGCAGCTCCCCCCGTGCTCCCCACATCAGCAGCTCTGGCCATGGCAGCAGCAGGACCCCAAGGGGACCCTTTGAAAGGAGGATTTTGGTAAGAGCAGCTTTTCTGGCTCAGCCTTCCCAACCCAAAGCACGGGTTCTGAAACCAGGTGGCTCATTCAGGTGCCTGCAAAGAGCTCCCAAGCTTGGGTGAAAGCTGCCCCAGGGAGGTGGGAAACCTCCCTCCTCTCTGCAAGGCTCAGCAGTGTCCTCCCCCCTCTTCTGTTTGTGGAGGTGCTGCTGGTGCTGCTGGTGCTGCTGGTGCTGGTACTGGTGCAGCTGGTGCTGGTGGTGCTGCTGGTGCTGGTACTGGTGCTGGTACTGGTGCTGGTACTGGTGCTGCTGGTGCTGCTGGTGCTGCTGATCCTTTGCCATCTCAGTTTGCTGCCAGTTCCTCCCTGCAGCCAATTTTTGGCTGCAAGGCCCATCCCAGGCCTCATGCAAAGCAGGGTCTAGCCCTTTTTTTTTTTTCAAAAAATACTTCCAAGTTTCCTTATCTTCTGCCCATAGAGAGTTTCCTGCTGGCAAACCAGAGGGCTGAGGGCATCAGGTGGTGCAGAGGAGAAGCCAGGGCCTCCTGGGGCTCTTCCCTTGCTCTGCTGGAGGCAGACGTGGGATCCCAGAGGCAGCTCTAACCCTAAGCCCAGGCTGGAGAGATGTGAGTGAGTGGCAACTGGGAGAGCCCAGGCTTGTTACAGAAACCCAGCAGAAACCAAGCTGTTCCCCCAGCCTGCCCAGGGTGAGGAGCCCTCCTTGCTCTGCTCTGTCACTGTCCCCCCCAAACCAGCACCCCCCCAGCTGTCCTCAGGCTCTGAGCCACCTCCTGCAAAGCTCCTTGCTGCTTCCAGTGCCAATGGTTAAACCATGAGAGACCAGAGGGACAGTATTGGGCTAAAACCATGGAGCACAGTCCAGCTGCTGCCTCTCAGCTGTGTCCTGCAGGAGCTATTCCTGACTCAGCATTTGGGTACCATGGGTCCCACAGGCTGTGGGTGCATCTCAAGAAGTTCCCAGGGTCTTCATGTCGCCCTGTATGGAGGGAGGTGCTGGGTGGGCACAGACAAGAGCAGCAGAGAGGACCACAGGGTGCAGGTGGGGACCTGACCCAAACCCCTGGGAGCTTGTCCCCTAACCATCATCATCAGGGCCTTCCTGGCTGCACTTCCCCTGCTCCAACATGCAAACACCTGATCTGGGTCAGTTCTGGAAGGGAGTCTGGACTGAAGGCTGCACCAAAACCCTGCAGGGAGTGTGGAAACCTGGAGGGTCAGGACACAGCTGGGAAAGCAGCTGGGCTTGGGAGCTCCCCTTGCAGCACGAGGGCATGGAAACAGGGCTCCATTTGGAGCAGCAGATCCTGGCAAGTGTGCTGGGCTGTGGGAAACCAGCCCGGGCAAGTTAAGAAGGGTTTTCCATAGCTCACGTCTGCTGGGTGGTGGATGAGTCTGGCACTTGTCTCCAACATGCATTTTAAAGGGAAACCTGACCTGTCTTGGCCCACTTGCTCTTTTTCCCCTTGCAGCACAAGCACCCCCAGGTCTCCCTTGGCCTGGGAGAAGGGAGGGGGGGGTGTGACACTGGTGGGGTGAGCAGAGGGTACCAGCCATGGTGGGTACCCGTGGTGCAGCCACAGGAGCCACAAAGGGTGACCCAGGAGCTGGGCCACAGCAGGGCTGTGTTTCCAGCCCCACCAGCTCTGCCACAGCTCGGCTGTATTTTACAGGGGGGTCATCACTGACCCCCCAGACTCTCAGTGATGAAGGCCCCAGGACCTCTGTGCCCTCCCGTGCCTCAGTTTACCCAGAGTGAGCATGGAAGCTGCCTCCTCCCAAGCACTGCCTGGGGTTCTGGGGTGCTCTGGGGCACCTTGGCTGGGCCACACTTCACACTCCCAAAAGAAACACTTCTGAGCATCACTGCCACTTTTATTTTCTAACTGGTTTGTTTAAAAACAGGGTTGATGGGTCTTTTTGGGTGGGGTGTGCTGTCAGCTGGAGGTCAAAGGTAAACGAGCTCGTTAGGCTGCAAGTGCTAATTAGCAGCTTCTGCTTAAAAGGGCTGAAGCTGAGCTAGGGCTGCTGTTTTGTTGGTGCTGTGAGGGGTTGTGGTGTCCTGCAGCTCTCCTGGTACAGAGCCCTGTCCTGGGGAGGCACCAAAGCCTTTCTGCCCAGCTTTGCACCTGAAGCAGGTGTCTTCCCAGGCTGGCTCTGTGTGTGGAGGCTGCTGTGAGGCAGCAACCCCCCACCTGGCTGTGGGTGGTACATTGTCTGTGCCCCTAGGAGACTTGGTGGTGGCATCTGCTGGGTGACCTGAGTGACTGTGGCAGTGGATGAGCCCTGTGCAGGCAGCCTGGGGTGAGTACTGGGCTCTGTGGCTGCTCAGGTGTGGGAGGTGGTGACCCTGGGGTTTGTCCTCCTTGGTCTGTGCCTGTTGGCAAAGCTCAGCTCTTCGAGGAGCTGTGGCACCCAGGGGTGTTAGGTGGCTCTGAGCACTTTTCTGTTGGGCCATTGGAGGTCCAGCCTGGCCTGGTGTTGGTTATCTCCATGGGCACAAGTCTTACAAGGGCAGCTGGGGGTGTCCAGCCTGGAGACCAGGAGGTGAGGGGAGACCTGCTGGCTCTGCAGGAGAGAGAGGAGGTTGGAGCCAGGGTGTGTGGGCTCTCCTCCATAAGTAACTAGGAGTAGAACTAGAGGAAACAGCATCAGGTTGTCCAGGGGAGGTTTAGGTTGGATATTGGAAACAATTCCTTCCCCAAAGAGCTGTCAGGCCCTGGCCCAGGCTGCCCAGGGCAGGGGGAGAGTCCCCATCCCTGGGGGGATTTCAAAACCCTGTAGATGTGGTGCTGAGGGACATGGGGCAGTGGTGGCCTTGGCAGGGCTGGGTTAATGATTTGAATTGATGACCTTAAAGGTCTTTTCCAACCAACACAATTCCGTGGTTCAATGGTCCTGCTGCTCTACCTGGTGTTAGGGAAGGCTGGAGGGAACTGGTGGTGCCAGCTCTGGGGTCTCAGCTCTGCAGGTTGCTGGTTGTGTGGGCACAAAGTTACATGAGTGTGGGGTTGCTCCTGCATGGGCCATCTAAGTGTGTCCCTGGTGAAATGATCCCCAAGTGTGTCCCTGGGCTCTGCAGGCTCCTTGCTGGCTCTGGAGGTGGAAGGGGAGCTGTGTCCCTCCTCTGGGTGAAGTCAGGCCAGGGCAATGAAGCACTTCAGCTGCTTGCTGGTGATGCCTCCCAAGTGCAGAATCTCTCTATGGGGAGAGAAAGGCCTTTGTCTCTATTCTTGATTACCCTGAATTGGCAAATATCTCTGTTTCCCTGCTCAAACACCCCACTGAGGGGCAAAAACCACTCCAGTGTTGGTGTGTGTCCCCCTGAGGTGCCCGTGACCCCAGGGCTGAGCATGGCCAGCTGTCCCATGCCATGTCCATGGGCTCACTCTGTGGCCACCACGTGGGGCTGGGGACACTGAGCAGCCCCAGGAGGTGGGACATCCCCCTTCTTTTAGCTGGGGTCATCTCCAAAGGGCTTTGGGGTGGGAGGGAGGGCACAGGGTAAAGCCCAGGGTGACTTCCCACGATTTCCCTTCCTGTGAGCCAGAGCCACCCCCCTGTGGAGGAGCAGGCAGGGGGGGAGCCCAGCATGCTCATTTTTTACAGATGACATGCTTTTCTGTGAATAAACCCAGGAGTTTTAATAGCAAATATTGTTTGTAGCCATCTGTGGATCTGGACACGTGGGGGAGGAAGAGAAAGAAGGGAGATGAAATGGCAAAACATGGGAATTTGGGGTGTCCCCCAGTGCTTTGGGGCCAGTTGTGCTGATAACTGGATTGTTGTCCCTGCTCCTGCTGAGGAGGCTGGTGTGTCCTGGTGAGATTCTTAGAAGGTCCTGGCATGGGAATCCTGGATCTGAAACAGCTTTGCCCTCCCTGGTTGTGTAATGAGCTGGGAGGAGGTGCAGGACATGGCCTTGCTGCCCTGCCCAGAGCTCTGGGGCATGGAAAATGGGCTTTTCATTCCATCCCTGTGCCAAGGAGGTCAGGAGAAGGCTGGTTCTCTGAAGCACTGACCACTGCCACCTTCATACATCCTTCCCTGTGCCCTGAGCCAGGAGAGCCCTGCAAGGGAAATAAAAACACCTCCAGCATGAGAAAACCCTGCTGCCAGGCTGGGGCAGGTTCACTTCTGCTCTGGAACAGCCCCCAAAATGTCCCAAATAGCAGCAGAATTTCTTTTCAGAGGTGTTCTAGCTTTGCTTGGTATTTCCTGCCCAGTTTGGCTGTGGATGGGGGGGATCTGGGATCCTGGGCAACCAAGGGGCTGGATCAAAGGGGCTCACGTTGGTCCAGGCCCACTTCACTCTTCAAAAGGTGATGAAAAAGGAGCCCTGGGCATGTGTGAGAAGTGAAAAACCCCTGTAAAAGATTCTTCTTCCATAAATGCCCCCAGCTGGGAGGGGGGCCAGGGCCAGGCTGCCAAAGCTGTGGAGGAGAAGCTGCTCCACCAGCTCTGGTTTGGTTTTTCTCCCAGGCCTGGGCAAGCACAGGAGCAGAACAAGAAGTTTAAAGCTCCCCTGAGTGGTTTTCAGGTGCAAGTAGGTGGCAGCATAACATGGGCTGTCCCACCACATGAAAGGGTTGGCTTTGCTTCCAGAAATGCACTGACAATACATCACACTTCAGGGTAATGGACACTTGGCTGCATAACCCAGATTTTTAATTTAAGTGACAGGAGTATGGAAAAGAAGTTGCAGAAGGAATTTTACTGTCAAGAGGTTCTGTGGTGATGGTTATAGCAGGTTCTTTGGACTGGAGAGTCCAGATTGGGGCTGGAGTGATGAGGTAGCAGCAGCATCTGATGGATGGAGATCTTACCATTTCAGTGTGGTCTGGGTGCTGTTGGGGTGCCCTGTGGAAATGTCTGGGCACCCCCCATCCCTGAAGCCTTGCTGAGCTTGCAGCTGGTGAGTTGAACATCTCCAGCAAGGACCTGACTGGTCCCAGCACAAGGCAGCTGCTGGAGGAAAGGTCCCTGTCTGTGATCCCCTCTGTGGGGGCTGCAGGATCCTCATGCCTAGAGCAGGGAAAATGCAGCATCCGGTGGTTTCATGACATCATGGGAGGCTTTTTTTTCCCCCTCCCTTTTCCTCAAACAATAAACAAAGAGGTTGTCCTGGGTTGGCTCCCCCCCCAACCACCTGCACCACCCGCTGCATCCAAGGAGCCACATGTTTTCCCAGCAGTCTGGCCTGGAGGAAAACGTCTGCAAAATGACACATTCTACTTACAGTTTGCAAAATGTTGTTTATTTTCTTTATTCTTCCCTTTTTTTTCCCCCTCCCTTTTCCTCAAACAATAAACAAAGAGGTTGTCCTGGGTTGGCTCCCCCCCCAACCACCTGCACCACCCGCTGCATCCAAGGAGCCACATGTTTTCCCAGCAGTCTGGCCTGGAGGAAAACGTCTGCAAAATGACACATTCTACTTACAGTTTGCAAAATGTTGTTTATTTTCTTTATTCTTCCTTTTTTTTTTCCCCCCTCAAGTGCTAAACAGAACTGCCCAGGGAGCCCATGGGTGGTGGGGCTGGCGGGGGGGGGGCGGG
>NW_009952821.1:183937-194607 GCF_000747805.2 Chaetura pelagica | reverse complement strand
TCATGAAGAAGGGAGCAGGGGGAGGGTGCTGGGGGGTTCCCAGGTCTGGCTGAGCTGAGGGTCCCCCCTGCAGAGCCCTCCCTGGAGGGCGTGGGGTCTGAAAAGCAAACGAGGTGGAAATGATTAAAGCTCCAGGTTTATGAGATGATTTCAAGCTTTTTTTTAAAAAAAAATCTGTAACCACCACAAGATGTCGAGAGCTTTGAATAAATATATAAATAAATAAAAGCATAGAAGTGCAGCTTGTTGCTACCAAGAGCTGGGAGGGAAGGGAGAGGAGCTGCTTGGCCCCAGGAGCTGTGGCAGGGGTGGGGGTGGGTGCTGGTTCCTGGGGTTTCCAGGGCTCTGGAAAATGAGATTTGCTGAAGCTGCTGGTAAATGATAGAATGAATTTATTTTTCAACCCAAAAGCCAAGTTGTTTTTCCCAGCAGAGCCCTTGGAGGACTCAGCTGGGTCCCTCCCCACCCTGCCCTGATGTGGGCACTGGGGCCTTTTCCACCAGCCCTGGCTCCATCACACGTGTGGCAGGTAAAGACAGATCTGTGTCTGCCAGGAGCAAGATCTTACAACCTGTTTCCTGACTGATGTGTGCAGCTCCTCGTGTATCACCACTGTGCTGCCCCTCAGGGTGAATCTATTTGGGGATGGAATCACTTCCCATTTGTTCTAACTCCAGACGTGTGAAGTAGCCTGTTTGCTTCACTTTCATCCTGGTGCTTGAGTCTCTCCAGGGCAGGGTTTGAGCAGTGGTGAGCAGGGTGGCAGGTGCTCTGGGGCCAGCTCAGGGGATGTCCCCAGCTTTGGGGCAGCAGCAGCAGGACCTGGCTGCTTTGGGAGGTCCTGGCTGTGGGGCCAGCTGGGGTGATGCAGCCTGAGGGGGAGCTCAGCACCACCTGCCAGAGGAGGTGATGGACCTGGGTTTAAAAAGGTCAAGTGGCCAGGAAGGTGGGTGAACTAACCTGAGCTCTGTCCTCCCCAGCAGGTCCCAGGCTGCTGCAGCCCCTGGCACTGTCCTGCCAGGGAGTTTCCTCCCTTCCTGACCTGTCCCTGAGCTGCTTTGGGCAGCAAAACATCTTTTTCCTGTGACAAGCCAGGGGAGGCTTCTTGCTGATGCTGCATCTTCCCCCATGAGTCAACATGTCTGACTCACTGCTCCTCTCCAAGTGCAGTTGTTGAACCACCCTCTGCTGGGCCCTGCTCCTGCCTGGCCCTGGGAGCACCAGCTGAGGATGCTCCTGGGGGTGGCAGCCCCAGAATGGGCAGTGCAGAGGGGGGACAGGGCCATGGGGCTGTGGGGACTTGAGGAGCCCCTGCAGGCAGGGCTGCTGCACCCAACCCAGCTTGGAGAGGGAGAGTAACTGCACCTTGGAAGCTCATACTGATGGTAAAATAACATGTCAAGTGTCTGGGCTGGTTTTTATGGACTGGAAGGAGAGAAACCACCTGCTTGTTGAGGTAATATATTCCTCAGCTTGAAATATTTCTCCTGTGGATCTCCAATATCCATGAGGCATTTGTTCAGGGGCTGAGGCTGTTCTGGTGAGAGCCAGCCTGGTGGCTGCAGGGATAAATGCTTTCCCATTGTCCTTCTCTTAAACTGTGCTTTTTGGTTTCCTCAGCTGGATGCCTGGGGATTGTTCCCTGCTCTGCTGCAGGGCAGAGCTGCTGCTGCTCAGGCCAGCACGGGCAGCCAGGGGATGCTGAAAAGCAGGGTCAGCCCCTAGAAACAGCTGCTTTTCTTTGCCAGGTCTGCAACACATTTTGTTTTTTCCAGTAAAAAAAAGATAAACAACCTGAGAATGTGCTGCACCCAGCTCTGCAGCAAGGCCACAGGGTGCACTGACAAAGCAAGCACCTTCTTTTGGCTGATCTTCCCTTAAAAATCCAGCTTCCCAGTTCTCCTTTGGCAGGAGGAGAACTCCAGAAGCTGGGGAGGGGTCTGGGGCAAGGGCAGGGAGGGATGGGATGAGGGGAAGGGTTTCCAGCTGCAAGAGGGAGATGGAGATGAGATGTGAGGGAGAAATTCTTGGCTGTGAGGGTGGTGAGAGCCTGGCCCAGGCTGCCCAGGGAAGCTGTGGCTGCCCCATCCCTGGCAGTGTTGAAGGGCAGGTTGGATGGGGCTTGGAGCAGCCTGGGCTGGTGGGAGGTGTCCCTGCCCATGGCAGGGGGTGGGACTGGGTGGGTTTTGAGGTCCTTCCCACCCAAACCAGTCTGGATTTCATGATGCTTTTTCTCTGCCTCCTCCCAGCACCAACCAGTGCAGCTGCATGGTGTGGCCATGGCTGAGCCATCATGTCCAGAGCCAACATGCACCTCCTCAGCTCTGGCAGGAGCTGCAGCCAGGAACACCTGCCTCTTCCCATGTCTCCCATTGCTGTTCCCAAGCTGCTTCCTTGCCCCCCAGGCAGAGTTTGCACCGTGTGAGAGGCAAAGCCCCCTCTGCTCACCCTGCTGTGGGGCAGCTGCTGCCAACTGCCCCCCTGGGAGCCCACCACCCATTGCAGGGTGCTGCCATTAACATGTGTGATGAACTCCAGGGAAGCTGGGACCTGCCACCACTCTGCAAATCTCCTGGCAGAGGCAACATTCCAAGCCTGCCACCCCAGAAGGGGGATGCTCCTGGGCAGTGGGGTTGGTGAGGCAGGGGCAGCTGGACTCATCCTCTGCAGGAGGACACATCCAGTAATGGCCTTACCAGAGCATGGACAGCAAAGCTGAGCCCTCTCCAGACACCTGGAATCTGTTAAATCTATCTCCAGAGCCTAAAAATGGCTTATCCTTCCTTTTTTTTTTTTTTTTTTTGGAGAGAGTTGTCTAGAAAATGCCAGCACTGAGTGCCCTTGGAGGGGGGTGAATGGGGAGCTGGGATCTGGTTCTGCTGCCTGCTGGTGTTTCTGGGCTGGGAAGGCATTTGAGCTGCCCAGAGGAAGTGTTTTGGGAAGGCATGAAGGCTTGTTATAGTAACCCAGTCATGTCCTGGAGTGGGTAAAGTGCTTGTTTCCTGCTGTGCTGTTGCAGAGATGCAGCCTAAAATATTCAACTTCTAACCTGCATCCAGAGGAGCAAGAATTCCCAATGAAACTGGAAATGGGCTGGGCTCACCTTTCTGGTGCTGCTGGCCTGGAGAGTGGGTTGGAAGCTGGGGTGGAGTTGAGCAGGAGGGGGAAAAGCTCCCATCCTGTTCTTTAACCTCCCCTGAAGCCCCCCCAGCAGGCTCTGCAGGACCCTCACCCACCAGCTGCTTCTTCCTTCCCACCTTCCCTGCACGAACACAACCTGCCCCCCCAGTTGGGCCAGGGAAGCATCAAGCTGTGAGGCTACAAGTGTTTCATCCCTTGGGAGGTGCTGTGGGGGCTCCAGTGGCAGGTGGGAGATGGATGCAACACCCTTCTGAGCCTCCCCTTCCCACCCCATGGGGAGCAGAGCAGGTCTGAAAAGTCTCTTTTCTTCCCCCTTGACGAATGATTTTGTGCCCCGAGTTACTTTTACTGGTGCATATTTTCCCCTCCTGGAGGCTCAGGGCATTCATCAAGCCCCCCCCCCTGATGCTGGGATGTGTTTTTTCATGGGTTGCCAACTGCAGGCAGCCAGTTTGGCAGCTCCTCTGACAAACCAGGGTCGAAATGGCTTTACCAGTTGCAGTCGGGGCTTAACTGTGTCTGACACTTGGGTGGAATTAAACTGGGGAGGGGGGAGGAGGAGGAGAAATCCCAACCAGGATGAATATTGCACACCCACTGCCTCTCCAGACAGGCAGGAATTCTTACACGTGGGCAAATGGGGGAAGGAGAAACCTGGGAATAGCCCAGTGCTGGGGCAGGAGACAGAGCAACGTGTGGCTATTTGAAATTATCTATTAGGAATCAGAGGGTGGGTGGGGGGTTTTTCTGCCTTGGCAAATTTCTCAGGGGTAAGAATCTGTTTTGTTTTGTTGAGGGGGGGGAGGGAAATCTTTTAATTTCTTTCTTTGATTGGAGAGGGAGGGATGAGTGATTGGGATGCAAAGGCTTTCCCAGGGACTCGCTGGGGATGCACAGGATGCAGCCCTTGATGCTTGAGCCTTCCTTCTAGGGTAGGGGAGCAAAACCAACCCCAAACCATAATATTCTTCTCTTGTTTGGGGGGTGGGAGCAGGATGGGAGCTGTGGCACCTGGAAAATGATCTAGCCAAGCCTGTGCCATGGGCTGGGGGGGATTCAGACTGTGGTTACTCAGCACAAGCTCTGATCCTGGTCATTCATTGGCCAGGCAGGGTGGGTGGTTGTGCCTTCAAAGCAAGAAATAAACAGGGAGAGACTAAATAGGAACAAAAATAATGCTGGTTATGTAAACAAAGAAATTCCTCAGTAGCAACTGCTTCGTTTATGGTCAGGGCTCTGTAAATCCAGGCTGGGGAAAGCTGCTTGGATCAGGATGTGGCAGCATCAGGCACCTGGGGAGCAGCTGGGAGAGGGGTGACCTTAAATACAGGGGGTAACCCTGTCTCTGCTGAGGTGTCCTGGGGTGGCTGGGGCTCTCCCTGCCCTCACTGTGGGGTCCTGGGGCTGTGGGGACCCTAAGAGGGGCTCTAGGATGCTTCAGAAAGCAGCTTTGGGAGATAAACCTCAGCAGTTTGGAGGTGGGAGTTCCCAGCTGGGCACTGGTCACCAAGGAGCACCCCATGAGGAACATCTCAGCTGCATTTTATAGTTATATATTGGCAAAAATGCCCTTTGCAGGGGTTTTGCTGCCTGCCTGCCAGCCCTGGGCCAGCTAGGGAAGGGTTTGGCCCCAGCAGGAGGAGGAGAGAAGGGTTTTGGTGAGGGTTAATAAATGCAGCTCCTGCTAATTGAGTGCTGGGAGCTGAGGGCCAAAGTTCTTCCAAACACGGTGGAGGTGCCAAGTCTTGGCTTCCTGGAGGTTAAATTACTTTCCTCTTTTTAGAGGAGAAAAAGCAGCAGTGGGTCTCTGCTGCACCAGGGCAGTTTCTCTTGGGTCAGGGGGTGTTTTTGCCCTTTGATGTTGCTTCTTGCTGTGAGGGTGGTGAGAGCCTGGCCCAGGTTGCCCAGGGAAGCTGTGGCTGCCCCATCCCTGGCAGTGTTGAAGGGCAGGTTGGATGGGGCTTGGAGCAGCCTGGGCTGCTGGGAGGTGTCCCTGCCCATGCAGGGGAACTGGACTTGAAGGTCCCTTCCAACTCAGTCTGGGAGCCTATGATTCTGGAGTTGGGTGTTGCTTGAGGCTGCCTCCTCCCAAGTTTCCCTGATGAAGCTGATGGAGGGGAGGTCTGGGGGTCTCTGTGCCCCTGTGGCCTGTGCCTGCCAGGGATGGGGATTGCAGCCAGGGTGGGATGCTGAGGGCAGGACTCCCAGACTGCTCTGGCCAGGAGGCAGATGATGAACTTGGATCTTGTAGCACAATTTGGGATCTTCCTGCTCCCATAGGTAACACCTCCACAGGTGCTCTGGCCCCCTGCTCAGATCTTCCTCTCCCAGGCTCTGGTCACCCTCCCCTGGGCCAGGCTGTACCCAGGACATGCCAGTGGGACATTGCTCTTGTTCCTGGGGAGGGTGGCAGAGAGATCCTGGGGCACAGAACCAGCCCTGGAGCATCCTGGAGTGGGGAAGCTCCAGCTCCTGGGGCTGTGCTGGCAGGGCAGGCTCTCCCTTCCCAGTCTCGTGCTCAGTAACATTTCCTGGCTCGGGATGGAGTGGATCATCTCTGGAAGAGGCCAGCTTGGTGTTTACATCAGCTTTTGTTTTGGACAACCAAGTCTCCAGAGCCGTGAGCTCAGCAGCTCCAGGCGTGACAGCCCCACGTGCTCCTCTGCCCCCCCTGCCCCAGCACAGGCCCTGGAGCTGCTCCTGTCACCCCAGGGTCACAAAGCTGGGACCAAACCCAACTGTGCCCAGCCCAGGAGCTGCTGCTGACCCAGTCCTGTGCTGCCTTTACACCAGGAGCAGGGGGTGAGGTGTGTTCCCTCCCTGCCCTGCCCACAGGCCTCATCCTGACCCCAGGCCCGGGTGCTGAGCAGGGTTTGGTGCCCTTGAGCTGAGCACATGTGTAACCTGAGCACCCAGCCTGCACCCATCCTTCCCCTGAAGCTCTGGGAGCAGCATCCCCAGGAGCATCCCACACCCTCTGCACTACCCCAGGGCTGCTGGGGCTAAAACCCCCCATGACCCCTTCGTGGCTCTTCCTCCTGTCAGATCCGTGAATCAGGGATTTTGTTTTCATTCCTGGCCTCTGTTTACATTCCTTGTATCCTAGCTTAACTCTTCCAAGCCTCCAGAAGCAGCAGCCTCCAATCCATGACACTCTCCCAAAGGTCAGGAGCGAGGAAAGGCTGAAGTCTGGAAAAAATGACCACACGTGGGAAAACTGCCTGGGATGACCTCAAAAGGTAGGGGAGAAGGGCTGGGGAGCTGGTAGCACGAGTTCATGTCAGGTCTGCTCTTGGTTCTGGAGGTGTTGGGGTGAGAGCTTGAGCTGAGACTTGTCTGTGTGTGGAAGCTGGAGATCCTAGAGCACCTTCCAGTGCCAGAAGAGGCTCTGGAAAAGCTGGGAAGAAGACTTTGGACAAGGGCAGGGAGGGCTGGGATGAGGGAGAATCAAGGTGCAAGAGGGGAGATGGAGATGAGATCTGAGGGAGAAATTGTGTGCTGTGAGGGTGGTGAGAGCCTGGCCCAGGCTGCCCAGGGAAGCTGTGGCTGCCCCATCCCTGGCAGTGTTGAAGGGCAGGTTGGATGGGGCTTGGAGCAGCCTGGGCTGCTGGGAGGTGTCCCTGCCCATGCAGGGGGTGGGACTGGGTGGGCTTGAAGGTCCTTTTCAACCCAAATTAATTTGGGATTCTAGAAGTTAAAGTTTCTTGTAAGTTTTTCTCCTCCAGAGCTGCACAAGGACTGGCCCTTGCCAGCCCTGCAGCCTGGGGCCATCCCAGGCAGGCTGCAAGCTCAGGGCTCTGTTCCCCTTATCCAGATTTTAGAAGTCCATCCAAGGTTGTTAATTTGGGAAGACACGAGATTTGCCCTTTGGGAATGGCTGAGGCTTGTGTAATTCCCTGACCAGATCTGCAGCCAGAGGAACTTGCTGCCCAGGCTGGAACCCTCCCTGCCTGCTCCCTCCTTGCTTTTCCCCATCTTGTGCTGGCATTTGCAGGAAATGCTGATGGTCAGGGAGGTAAAACCTTGCCCAGGACTCGTGTGTGGAGCTCAGCTCCCAAGTTTTGCTTCTGCTGGGTGGCTGAAGCCCAGTGGTGTTTGGCTGCAGCCCGTGGATGATCTCCAACATGCACAGACCTTAGTTTGCACCTTGAAACTTTTCTTGGAAGCTGCCAGGCCTGCAGACAAAACAGGAGGGTTTTTTTGGTCACAAACTTCTGAAATCTGAGCTACAAGCAGGAACATTTCTCAGGAGCCAGATTTTTTTTTTGGGATCAGCAGCTGAGGGCTGCTCCTCTCCACCAAAAGGTTCTGGTTTTCAGAAAACTCTCTTGTTTCTCACTTCCCCACCAATTTATTCCTGGCTGCTGGAGGGCTCGGAGCTGTTCTCAGGTTGGACCTGCAAAGCCCAGGCTCTGAGCACCCCCCTGCTCCTCCATCCCCCAGCAAAGCCCCAAGTAAAGAAGAGCCCCCCGAGGGGGGCTGAGGGCCTGGCAGAGCTGCAGGCAGATCTTTTCCTGTTGTCCTTCCAAGAGCCTGCTCAGGGACTGGCTGTTTGTTTGCAGCAGCTCTGGTCTCTAGTGGAGATGGGCACTGAGGTTCCTCCTCACACGTGAAACTGTTCCTGGTGCTGCAGTGGGGGGGGGAAAAAAAATAATATAAAAAATAATTTTAACTCAAATAAAACCCACACCAAAACACAATAAACCCCACTCCAGCTGATGGGGTTTGTGTTTCAGCCCAGGGCAGCACGTGTGTGTCCCCCAGCCCAGCTCAGCCCTTTGGGAGGTGCTGCCCGGGCAGGAGGGAACTGCTCTGCAACCCCAGGGGGATCCAGGGACTGAAGTGGGAAGGCAGCTCCTCACATCTGCCCAGCTTTTTGTTGCTTGGGTTTTATTTTTTCCTTGTTCCAGGATTAATATCATATGACAAATAGATGAAAGCTGCCTTCTGTGGGCTCCTTGGGCACCAGGGAGCCCTGCTGTGGGGTCCTTAGCTGGACATCATGGCACGTCCCCAGAGCAACCTCGTGCAGGGGGTTGCAGTGCTGTCATTTCCTTGCCTTTATATTTTTTTCCCCCCATCCATCACCTCCCCCTGCAGCTGTTTACATTTTGGAGATGTGACATCAGTATTATCACAGCACAGCTCTTCTCCTTTCAACTCTTGGCTTTGCTTGCTCGTGGGAGGAGGCTCCTTGAGACATGAGAGCTGATAACTGGGCAGGGGAGGGGTCTGCAGGGAGACACAGGATCCCAGACTGGTCTGGGTGGGAAGGGACCTTGGACACCATCCAGTCTTGATGCTTAATACTATTTTGTGAGCCCTAGGGTTCTGTAAGCTGCCTGGAGATAAGCAGCAAGGAGAGATGGAGCAGAAGGGCTCTGATGGATGTGGCTCATGAACCCAAAGCAGTTCCCAGGGTTTTTCCTTCTGTTTTGCTCCACCAGAGCTGCAGCCAGAGCAGAGGAGCCTCTGGAGGCCAGGCCTTTGGCAGGAGGGGAAAGCAGATCCTTGTAAATCCCAGTTTCCACTGGTTTTCAGGTCGGGAAGTTGGAGGCAGCTGCTGTTGCTCCATTTTCCATGAAGCTGTGGGGTTTTTTTCTCATGAAATGTTGTTCCTGAGACCTCACTTGCTCTGCTTGAGGTAACATGAGGCCCAGGACCCTTCTTCTGCTGTTGTTTTCCCCATCTTTCTCCCCAGATCCTTCAAGCTGGCAGGTCCCAGCTCTCTGTGTCCAAACCTCTCTGAAAACTGCATCAAAAATGCAAAATTTCCAGATCATTTGGGCCTTTTGTAATGTATTGTTTAAAATGCAAAGCTGGCTTGGCTTCCAAGTGCATGGGAGAGTTGAGTTCCCAGGCAGGGGTTTCCCCTCCTGTGCCCTGTCTGTGGCCCTGGGCTGGGAGCAGGAGCAACAAGGGCTGTGACTTCAGCTCAGAGCATCCCCTTCCCAGGGCTCCCTCCCTCTGTGCTCTGGTTACTCTGTTTTAAATCTTGTCTGTGCTCGTCCAAGCTTTTTCCTTTTACTCCCTAAAAACTCCTTTTAATTCCCCTGAGCCAGAAATGTGTTTTGGTCCCTTCAGCTGTTGCTGTCCCCTGAAATTCTGCTTTTTCTCTGGAGTGATGTAGAGGAAAAGCAGCTGGGAAGAGGCAGTTGAGAACTGAGAATGTCTGTGGAGCAGCATCTCTCTGGGGGAAGGAGCCCTGAACCAGCTCAGGAGCATCTGCCTCTCTGCTCTGATTTGGATCCTCCTGCTGCTTTGATCTCCCTCCCAGACACGTGTCCTCTCCCTCCTGCAGCCCCTAAAAGTGTATTTTTGGGAGGTGATAAGGGAGGATGAAAAGAAGCTGGATCATCCAGGCACTTGGTTTCATCCACAAGTGTCTGGAGGGCTTGGAAGAGCCTCCTCCAAAGGGTGTCACCAGCACAGGGAGGGAGAGGAGGGGGAACATCCCCCTCTGGGGACACTGCTGTGCTTTGGGTGTCTTGAGCTGCTTCATCCAGCCTAAATGACACTGGTGGCTGTTGAGGGGACACTGGTGCCACTAGTCTGAGAGCTGTGGGAGCAGGAACACCCCGTGGTGCCTGAGAACAGCCCTGGCAGGAGGGAGGAGGATGCTCAGTGAGTTTTCCTCCTGCTCTTTGCTTCCCAGTCAGACTCTCCCGGGTGCTTCCCAGTCAGACTCTACCCTGATGTCTGGGTAGGTGCTGGGGATCCCAAATGGTGTGACTGGGTGCCCTGGGGATGCTCTGTGGCACCACAGCAGCCTCCTCGAGTGCCCTGGGCACCAGCCCTGCTCACCTCCATCCAGGAGGTGGCACCTGAGAGGAGGCAGCACCTGGGCAGAGGTGACACCCAGCCGGAGGGGGCACCTGAGCAGAGGTGGGGGGTGGGATCTGAGCACCTGTGGCACCCAAGATCAGGTGGCATCCGGGTGGGGGTAGTGCCTGAGCAGAAGTGGCACCTGAAGAAGAGCATCCAAGTGGTGGCTGGAGGTGGCACCTGAGCGCAGGTGGGACCCCACAACCACCACCAGGGACCCCCTGCAGACCCATGGGCACCAAGCCCCCCAGCCGGTGCTGGGAAGCTGGTCCTGCTGGGCAGCCGATCCCGAAAGGGAGCGGCACCCGTCCCAAAAGGGGTTCGGGGCCAGGAGAGGCTGTCCCCGCTCCCCTCCTCTCCTGCTGCACCTCCTACCAGTTCCTCTCGTCCCTCCCACTCCCTGCCAACCCTCTCCTCCTTGTCAGGGAGCCGGGAAAGGCTGGGAATAAGGCTCAGGCTCCCAGGCTGCCTCCCGCCCATGCTGGGGGAGCGGGGCCGGTGCTTCCATGGCCCTTCCCAGCGGGATGCTCCTCGCCTGCTCCCTCTGCCTCCTGCCCGGTGAGCACCCGCACCCCTTCCTTCCCGCACCCCTTCCTTCCCGCACCCCTCCCCGCACCCTCTTTTCGGGAAAATGCTGGAGAAAGCCCGGGGTTAATAAGGAAAAAGTTTTCCTAGGATAGGGAGGGAGGGAGGAGGGAGGAAGG
>NW_009952821.1:172983-182722 GCF_000747805.2 Chaetura pelagica | reverse complement strand
CCCCCAAGGGGTTTCTGCCCACGGGTGTCTCTTCCCCCCCCCCCCCTCGTGTCCCTGCTCCTGGGTGTTTCTGTCCGGGGTCATCCCTGTCCCCAGGTGTCCCTGTCCCCAGGGGTGTCTGTCCTTGAGTGTCCTTGCCCCTGGGTGTTTCTGCCCCAAACTGTTCCTGTCTGCAGGGGTTTCTGTGCCTGGGTGTCCCCATCCCTGGGGGTCCCCATCCCTGGGTGTCCTTGTCCTCAGGTGTCCCCATCCCTGGGTGTCCCCATCCCTGGGTGTCCCCGTCCTCAGGTGTCCCCATCCCTGGGTGTCCTTGTCTTCAGGTGTCCCCATCCCTGGGTGTCCCCATCCCTGGGGGTCCCTGCCTGTGCCTGGGGTGGCAGAGCTGCAGAGAAGCTGAGCCATGTGCTGGTGGGAAGGGTCAGCCCTTCCAGCTCTCCATGGTGGGCTCTGACTGGGATGTGTTGTGGCTACTGGTCAATATGGTTATTTGAGGACTGAGGCTGGCCTTTTGCCATCTGGACTTAAACTAGTTTGTGGAGAGCAGCCTGGTCTAGGGGAAGGTGTCCCTGCCCATGGCAGGGAACTGGGACTGGGTGATCTGAAAGGTCCTTTCCCACCCAAACCAGTCTGTGGTTCTATGACCTGTTTCCTGATGCTGGTTTGGTTTTCCTGAGAAGGCACTTGGCCCCTTCCCTCCCTAAAGGGCCACCAAATGGTGACACCATCACGCTGGTTCCACAGGGCAGGTTTGGGATCACCCAGGTGGGTTCCCAAGGGACCCTCCAGTCTGGGCTTTGATGGTGGGTTCATGATGCTGGGTGGCTGCACAGCCCCAACAGCAGGACTGGGGGTCCCCACCCACCTGATGTCCATCCACTGGCCAACGTTTGGCCAGGGAAGGTCCATCAAACAACCCTCCTCCTGTGCATGGGGCTCTGAGAAGCCCACCCCCCATGGCCCCCACAACCTCCCACTTGCCTTGGTGGCTCCTTGTGTTAATCACTAATGAACAGGCTGCAAATGAATAACCAACACGTTCCTTAGGGCTGCAAAACGTGGCCAACAAACAGCTCCTCCCCACTTTTGGGGGGCCAGAGAGCTGGAATTCTGGAAGCACAAGGTACTTGTGTAGTGAATGGCCCAGAACTGCTAGTCAGAGAGTTTGTGGGTAACCAGGAATGCTGCAGGACATGAGTGGCTGATGACTCCCTCCCCGCCTTCCCTGGCCCCCCCAGCCACCACTGCAGCAGCCACCAAACCCTGGGACCTTTCCTAATAGCTGATGGTGGCTTTGAGATAGAGACCTGGAGAGGAACTTGGTGCTTTCAGCATCTCCTTGGGCAAAGAGTGCTCAGGAGGAATTAAAGCTGGAGGGAAGCACAGGGGACATGTGGCCCACCCTGCTCCTTTGCAGGAGCCCTAATACCCAATATCAAGCTTAAATGTTTTCTAATTAACCAAATAATTCAATCCTATGAAAGGCACCATCTCTCTCTCTCTCTCCAACTCCCTGAAAGGAGGTTGCAGCAAGGGGGGTTCAGTCTCTTCTTCCAAGGAACAAACCATAGGACAAGAGGAAATGGCCTCAAGTTGTGGGTCCCTGTCCTCAGGTGTCCCCATCCCTGAGGGTCCCTGTCCTCAGGTGTCCCCATCCCTGAGGGTCCCTGTCCTCAGGTGTCCCCATCCCTGGGTGTCCCCATCCCTGGGGGTCCCTGTCCTCAGGTGTCCCCATCCCTGGGTGTCCTTGTCTTCAGGTGTCCCCATCCCTGGGTGTCCTTGTCTTCAGGTGTCCCCATCCCTGGGTGTCCTTGTCTTCAGGTGTCCCCATCCCTGGGTGTCCCCATCCCTGGGGGTCCCTGCCCGTGCCTGGGGTGGCAGAGCTGCAGAGAAGCTGAGCCATGTGCTGGTGGGAAGGGTCAGCCCTTCCAGCTCTCCATGGTGGGCTCTGACTGGGATGTGTTGTGGCTACTGGTCAATATGGTTATTTGAGGACTGAGGCTGGCCTTTTGCCATCTGGACTTAAACTAGTTTGTGGAGAGCAGCCTGGTCTAGGGGAAGGTGTCCCTGCCCATGGCAGGGAACTGGGACTGGGTGATCTGAAAGGTCCTTTCCCACCCAAACCAGTCTGTGGTTCTATGACCTGTTTCCTGATGCTGGTTTGGTTTTCCTGAGAAGGCACTTGGCCCCTTCCCTCCCTAAAGGGCCACCAAATGGTGACACCATCATGATGGTTCCACAGGGCAGGTTTGGGATCACCCAGGTGGGTTCCCAAGGGACCCTCCAGTCTGGGCTTTGATGGTGGGTTCATGATGCTGGGTGGCTGCACAGCCCCAACAGCAGGACTGGGGGTCCCCACCCACCAGATGTCCATCCACTGGCCAACGTTTGGCCAGGGGAGGTCCATCAAACAACCCTCCTCCTGTGCATGGGGCTCTGAGAAGCCCACCCCCCATGGCCCCCACAACCTCCCACTTGCCTTGGTGGCTCCTTGTGTTAATCACTAATGAACAGGCTGCAAATGAATAACCAACACGTTCCTTAGGGCTGCAAAACGTGGCCAACAAACAGCTCCTCCCCACTTTTGGGGGGCCAGAGAGCTGGAATTCTGGAAGCACAAGGTACTTGTGTAGTGAATGGCCCAGAACTGCTAGTCAGAGAGTTTGTGGGTAACCAGGAATGCTGCAGGACATGAGTGGCTGATGACTGATCCTCTGTTCATCCTCAGCATTCCCTGGCTCTCCAGCCACCACTGCAGCAGCCACCAAACCCTGGGACCTTTCCTAATAGCTGATGGTGGCTTTGAGATAGAGACCTGGAGAGGAACTTGGTGCTTTCAGCATCTCCTTGGGCAAAGAGTGCTCAGGAGGAATTAAAGCTGGAGGGAAGCACAGGGGACATGTGGCCCACCCTGCTCCTTTGCAGGAGCCCTAATACCCAATATCAAGCTTAAATGTTTTCTAATTAACCAAATAATTCAATCCTATGAAAGGCACCATCTTTCTCTCTCTCTCCAACTCCCTGAAAGGAGGTTGCAGCAAGGGGGGTTCAGTCTCTTCTTCCAAGGAACAAACCATAGGACAAGAGGAAATGGCCTCAAGTTGTGCCAGGAAAGGTTGAGATTGGATTTTAGTAACAATTCCTGCCCCAAAGGGCTGTCAGGCCCTGGCCCAGGCTGCCCAGGGCAGGAGTCCCTATCCCTGGGAGGATTTCAAAGCCCTGTAGATGTGGTGCTGAGGGACATGGGGCAGTGGTGGCCTTGGCAGGGCTGGGTTGATGGTTGGACTTGATGATCCTAAAGGTCTTTTCCAGCCAAAATGATTTGATAGTTCTGTAAAGGAAAAAGTAACAGAGGGATGGCAGAGGAGCATCCAGTGCCACTAGAGCCCTTGTGGTGGGGGGGATGGGGTCACAAGAGCCCAGCCCTGGGTGGCAGTGACATCCCCAGGGGTGCTGAGGATGCAGGAGCCACAGCAGCCGTGCTGGCATCCACAGACACTGCAGGTGTCACCTCTCCTTTGTGGGCTTTAGAGAGGAGAGAGGAGACAGGAGTGGGAGCAGCAAGGTAAGGTTCAAAGTACCAGATCAGGCTGCTGGACCCTGGCACACTCTGGGTTCTGGCAGGTGGGACCTTTCCCCCACGAGCAGCTGGCTTGTTCCTGCCAGAGCCTGGCACAGCGTGGGGTCTTCTTGGGTCCCAATCATCCCCTTCTCCTTGGGCCACCTGTGATGTCCCCAGATCCCACACCTCCTCCAGTGTCACCCCAGTTGACCCACAGCAGCAGAAAAAAAAAAGTTGCCTTTTCCCTGGGAAATGAGGCAGAAAAGCCCCTGTGGACCCAGCCACAGGTTCCCTCAGGCTGGACTCAGCCTCAGGCTTCAAGATGCTTCTCCCACCCAAGTCACTGCCCCATCTTGGCTTGTCCTCTCTCCAGAAACTGCAGTCCTGGGCTGTGGAAGTGTTGAAGGGCAGTGAAACAGGCTGGGTTTGCATGGTGCAGTAAAAAAAAACCCCACAGAGTGTACTTTCCCCCCCAGAAAACTGAGGAAACCCTCCCAGCAGCTCCACTGCTCAGCTGGGGTCTCCTTGAATCCCAAAGGTTTGGAGCAAAGGCAGGAGCTACAGCCTCTCCCAGCAGCAGGATCAGCCTCAGGGCACCACAGCCTTGCAGCACTTGCCCAGAGTCCCTTTTCTAGGGGTGAATCCTGTTGCTTTCCTGAGGGCTGCAGGCAGAGCTGCAGGCAGAGCTGCAGGCAGGAGGATGGTGCTGGAGCATCCCCCCCTCCCAGAGGTTTCCCTTACAGGGAGGGCTTATTTTTATGCCTTTTTTTTTTGGTTTTGTTTTGGCAGGGAAGGTGGAATTTATTCCCAGTATTGTTTCCCAAATGTGTTTTGGGGTGTTTTTTTCTTCTTTTCAATATTTGACCTGACAAGAATCAAAAGTCTGGACTCGACAGAAGCTCCAGTTGGGAAAGGAGGTATTTGAGGTTTCCTGCCTTGGCAGCATCACAAGCAAAACATGTGGCTTTTGGTCACTTATTTAGGACAGTGATGTCACTCTCGACAAGAAAATGAGACTTGGTTCTTTTGGTTGCTAAATCTCCTTGACAACCTCTCAGAAAAACTCCCATTAGTTCAAGGCAGTTGAAATACTCTCTGATCAGTTGTTGTTGTCGTCGGGTTTTTTTCCTTCTCCAGAAACTGCAGTCCTGGGCTGTGGAAGTGTTGAAGGGCAGTGAAACAGGCTGGGTTTGCATGGTGCAGTAAAAAAAAACCCCACAGAGTGTACTTTCCCCCCCCAGAAAAATGAGGAAACCCTCCCAGCAGCTCCACTGCTCAGCTGGGGTCTCCTTGAATCCCAAAGGTTTGGAGCAAAGGCAGGAGCTACAGCCTCTCCCAGCAGCAGGATCAGCCTCAGGGCACCACAGCCTTGCAGCACTTGCCCAGAGTCCCTTTTCTAGGGGTGAATCCTGTTGCTTTCCTGAGGGCTGCAGGCAGAGCTGCAGGCAGAGCTGCAGGCAGGAGGATGGTGCTGGAGCATCCCCCCCTCCCAGAGGTTTCCCTTACAGGGAGGGCTTATTTTTATGCCTTTTTTTTTTGGTTTTGTTTTGGCAGGGAAGGTGGAATTTATTCCCAGTATTGTTTCCCAAATGTGTTTTGGGGTGTTTTTTTCTTCTTTTCAATATTTGACCTGACAAGAATCAAAAGTCTGGACTCGACAGAAGCTCCAGTTGGGAAAGGAGGTATTTGAGGTTTCCTGCCTTGGCAGCATCACAAGCAAAACATGTGGCTTTTGGTCACTTATTTAGGACAGTGATGTCACTCTCGACAAGAAAATGAGACTTGGTTCTTTTGGTTGCTAAATCTCCTTGACAACCTCTCAGAAAAACTCCCATTAGTTCAAGGCAGTTGAAATACTCTCTGATCAGTTGTTGTTGTCGTCGGGTTTTTTTCCTCTCTGCCTCGAATGCACCCACGTTTGTCAGCTCCCTGAAAGTCCTTCCCTCTGCCTTCCAGGGCCTGGAAACTTTCTTCCAGATTATTTTGCTTTTCCAGCCCCATGGCCACCCCCAGTCCCTGCTGGGTATTGATTTGGTAAATAGCAGGTAAACACCTCTGGGTATTGGTTTGGGTGTTTATGTGGCTTTTCACCACCAGCCTGGCTGCCTTTTGCAGGAGGCTACGGGTGCACAAGGGGGTCCTAAAGCAAAGAGACATGGGATGGGTGTCCCTGACTTGTCTCAGCATTCCTGGCCCCTGGAAACCTTGGCTGACCTGGGAAAGGGCTTCAGACAGAATTTGCTGGATGCCAAAGCTCAGCAGAAAACCAGTCGCATCCTCTGGTGTTTGCTCTGCCCCGGGGGATGAAGGTGCCTGAGCATCGAACCTTGCTTGAAATACTGCCAAAAAAACCCTTCCACAAAAACCCCTTCCCTCTTCCAGCCAGCTCCAGGGGTCACCCCATCCCTCTAGGGACAGTGATGTGACAGCCCAGGGTGCTCCCCACTCCCCTCCAGGGCCAGGTCTGGCCTCCCTTTCTCCACCGGGTAACAGTTAACCCAGAGAAGGTTTTAATTTGTTTTGTGATGTTAAATAAGGTCAAGCTACCACAAAATACACTGGCTCCCAGCCCGCCCTCTCCTTCTCTTTTTCTTTTTTTCTCCCTGCTTTCTAGAATTCCTTTCTTGAGGCTCTCAGAGCTGCTCAGCTCCCTTGGCCAGCCCCGCCGTGCTCTGCCTACGGAGCCGACGCTGCCACTTTGTTCCTGCCACTGCAAAGGAATCAGGTTGATCCCCAACATTCCTCTCTATCAAAACACTCCCCATCCTGAATTTTTCTGCCAGGGAAGCCGTGTTCCCATTCCCAACCTCTCGACAGCTCCTCAAAACCCTTAGGGATACCTTCAGCTGCTTTTGGAGCCATCAGTGCTGGGCACCCCGAGATCTTTTATTTCCCACTGCAGCTGCTGCCCAGCTGAAGGGGCATGGGGAGCTGGGATGTCCTGGCTGTGGTACATCCCTCCCTGCAGCACTGCCTCCCAGCCAGCTGCTCCCTGCTGGGACCTGGGCCAGGCCCTCCACCCTGGAGGGAAAATAGTATCAGGAATTAAAGACACGTCCGAGTAGCATTTGCACCCCTGGGGGGTCTGGGGGTGCTGGTGGGTTGAGCCAGGGTGGGGTTGTCTCTGGATCAAGTCTGGGGTGCTGGGGGTTGATACCTGCTGGCTGTGGGACATGGGCTGTGGGACATGGGTGGCTGCAGCACTTGGCAGAGGTGGCCTTTGCCCCAGCCAGTTTCTCCATCAAATCCAGACTCTGGCTCTTTGGTGCTGCCAAACCTCAAGGGTGGCAGGAGGTGGCTCGTGGGGACAACTGCATGTCCTGGGAGCCTGGGCTTCAGCTGACTCACTTTTAGAGCCTAGAAAAACAACATCAACAACACTTTTTTCTTTATCATCAACCAGAAATAATCTTCTGCTTTGCTGGGCACCAGCTCAGAAGCCTGAGGAGCATTTTGGTGTCTGCTGGGGTGAAGCCCCTTTGCAGGAGGGCTGGGGAAGGTTCTGCCCTCCAGAATGTCTGCAGCTGGGGCTTCTCAGCCCTAAATGAACCTGTTTAAAGCTGAAGCTCCCAGACCAGCTACTTCCTGGGGGTCTGGCCCTGGAGAGAGGGAGCTGGGAGGCTGCAGGTGAGGTGGGGCTGGTGTGCTTTGGGTCCTCCTTTCCATCGGTGCTGCCTGTGGGAATGATGCCCCATAGAGCTGCTGTGATGGAGTAAACCCACCCTGTCTTGTCTAGGAACCTCCTGAAGCATTTTGTACATTTGGGGGAGCAGTGTTCCCAGGATGGTTGGGGTAGGAGGCACCTCTGGAGATGATCTAGTCCAAGCCCTGCTCAAGCAGGGTCACCTGGGCTGTGTCTGCTTGGGGTTTGAATATCTCCATGGGTGGAGAGTGCCCAATTCTTGGGGTGACCTGTTCAGTCTCTGACCCCAGTGACAAGGTGTTCTCTCCTACCACCTCGGCTGATGGGATCCTTCTGTTCTCTCCCCAGGGTTCAGTGAAACCTTCAACATTGACACCAAGAGCCCCAAAATCATAGCTGGCTCCAAGGAAGCCTATTTTGGCTACACGGTGCAGCAGCACGACATCGGGGGGAAGAAATGGTGAGTGATGTTCTGCTGTGGGTCTCCTCCAGCTCCCCCCAACCCCTGGGTTGGGGTGGGCACTGCAGGTTTGCTCCTGGTGGTGCCAAGCAGGGAACAGAAACCTCCTTCCTTCTCAAAAGAGGAGGTTTCTGTGGGATTAGCAGCAGGGCTTGTGTGGGGTAGTGTTTGGTCTGTGCTTGGAGGGGGCTGTGATCTGGGTCCTGCCTCTTGGTGGCAGGTGCCTCACGTGGGGCTTTGCTCCAGGCAGGTTCCTGGCTCTCCAAGGCCTCCAGCACTTGCTGGAAACTCATCTGGGTTTTGGGTCGAGGCCATCCTCTTTTAGATAGTTTCCACAGCAGAGCTGCAGTCTGCAGAAGTGCTCAGACCTCCCTGTGTCCCTCAGGAGTGCGAGATGAAGCTCAGATGGGCTTCGCTGGGGTTTTGGGTTTCATGGCAGGTTTTGCTCCTCTCAAGGGCTGGTCCCTGCTGAGGGATCCTGCCCAGATGTTGGCAGAGACCCTGGGGGCACATCTGTGTGCTGCAGTGCTGGGGGGCAGCTCCAAAGCCCAGGAGGTTCCCTGCAGCTCAGTTGCTGTGGAGCTGAAGCACCTGCCTGGTGGGTGGGTGGGTGATGCCCAGGCTTAAGGCAGCCCCAGGCAAATGTGGTTAATGCAGGTGAATGCCCCTGAAATCCAAAAACTAAACCTGTGCTGCCTTTGTGTGACCTTTGCTGGTGGGGGATGTGGGGCCAGACCCTGCCCTGTGTCCTCAAGCTGAGCTGCCCTTTCCCTGGGAGGAGGAGCAGGGTGGATTGGCTTTACTCCCCCTCTCCACAGCTGCCACCAGCACCCCCTGACACCCCCTGCTCCCTGTGTCCCAGGCACGTTGTCCTGAGCCTTTCCAGTGGCTCCAGACTCCTGTTTTCCATGAGGATCATGTGCTTTTCCCAAATGGTTCCATGCAGCCAGGGAATGGGGTGGTGCTGATGCTGCAGCCCCTGTGCTCCCAGCTGCATCCCAGGGGATGCTCACCACGAAATCCAGGCTGCAATTCCCACTCTCAGGGTCACTGCTTCCTTGTGCCATCCTGAATTCATATTCCTAGAGCTTGGAATGGTGGGGTAAGGCTCACCTTCCTGCTGGCAGTGTTTGATCTGGGCTGGGTTTGGAAGGGAGGAGGCTGCCCAGGGTGCAGCCCATGGACCTGCCTCCTCACCATGGTAGAGATGGGTCCCCAGCAGGTGTTTTAACACCCAGGATCCCTCTCAAGATCAGGACAGGGCTGCTCCTGGAGGAGCTGGGTCTCCCCAGAAGTATGACTGTGCCAGGTCCCAGGGCATCCTCACCAGGGACATCCTCATGGTCCCTGAGCAGCTTTGCATGCAGAAGCTGGGGAGCTTTCTCCTACAGATGACCCTTCCCTGGGCTTGTACTGGGGACCAGGTGGTCTCCCAAGGTCCTTTCCATGAGTGTGTGCTATGGGACAGCTTCCTAACTAACCAGAAGCCAGAAACATCTGGTGTGGGACAGCCCTCCAGCCCTTCCTCACTTGAGAGCATGGATGTTTACCCAGAGAAATGCTTTTTTTTTGGAGGGTAAAGAATTTTGGGCAGCCTGACAGCACAACTTCTCGTGGCCAAAGCCACCTGTGCATGACATAAACGTGGCCTTTGAGTAGTTCCAGGGAATAAAGCAAATTCCTGCAGTGTCCCCTGCTCGAGCCCTGGGTGGGGGTGGCTGATGAGGGTGGGTGACATTGTTCCCCTTGGCATGAAGGTTTCCAGCCTGATGTGTCCATCCCTCACCTTCTCCCAGCAGTGTCTGCAAGGTGGTGAGCCTGTCCCTCAGCCCTCCTGGGGTCCTCACCAGGACAGTGAGAGGGACAGAGCTCTGGGTGATCCTGCCCTGGCTGGGGAGGCTGGACTGGATGAACTTTCCAGGTCCCTTCCAGCCCCTAAGATTCTGTGGCAGGCTGGGAGAGCTGGGGTGTTCAGCCTGGAGAAGAGAAGGCTCCAGGGAGACCTTAGAGCAGCTTCCAGTGCCTGAAGGGGCTCCAGGAAAGCTGGGGAGGGGCTTGGGACAAGGGCAGGGAGGGA
>NW_009952821.1:161058-172744 GCF_000747805.2 Chaetura pelagica | reverse complement strand
CATCCCTGGCAGTGTTGAAGGGCAGGTTGGATGGGGCTTGGAGCAGCCTGGGCTGGTGGGAGGTGTCCCTGCCCATGCAGGGGGTGGGACTGGGTGGTCTCAAAGATCTCTCCAACCCAAACCAGTTTGTGATTCCATGATTCTGTGATTTCTGAGGCATCCTGTGCCATTCCCCCCTGCCCTGGGGTTTGCTTCCCTGCCAGGTGGGGATGGCAGCAGTGGTGAAGCTGTTGGGTGTTCAGGCTTTGCTGCTCTGCTGAGATTTCTACCCAAGGGAGCTCTCTGAGGGAAACCACCCATTTAAAAAATATTTCCCCCCACACACTTGTAGCTAGAGATGCAGCTTGAGGTGTGATCCTGGCTGCAGCCCAGCAGAGCTGCTGTGCCATCTGGGGGCTCTTTGCCTCTTCTCTCCTGCCTTTGAGCTGCCACATCCCTCAGGGGATGGTCAAGGACTGGCTTCCCAGCAAAGGGAGGTTTTTCCCTCCTTTCCCAGCAGGACACTAGAGCAAAGAGCAGCTCTGGCTCCTTTTGGCCCTTCTCACATCTCTCCTGCCAGCATGAGGGAGGATGTAGATGTAGTTTCCCCTCCTGTTGGTTCCTCTGCACGAAGAAATGAGGCTGCTCCCTGCACAGCCCCAGTGCCTGTGCAGACAGAAGCACAGCAGCTATTGGAATATGCAATTATGGCGTATAAAATGTCCATTAAATATGTGTACAGAGTGAAAAATGAAGCCACTGTGACTCACTCTGGTTAAGGGAGAAGTGACTGAACAAATGGAAGGTCCATGGCACGAGCCAAGGACGTACAGGGGGAGCAGGAGACTCACTGGAATAGTTGTGCTGAGGGTGGGCCAGGCCAGGAGCTGCCAGGAGGCAGGAGAAATGGTAAAGGCAGAAGCCAGACGAGCATCCTGAGATACCAGAGGGGTTCAACAAACCCCCCCTGGGGCTTGGGGAGCTCAGAGGAGTGAGCTGGGGCTCTGGGGAGCAGGGTTTGCACAGGGCTGTGGTTCCAGCAACGTGCAGGGACCCGGCTGCCAAATACCAAGTGTGGAATCTGAGGACTTTGGCATCTGTCCTTCAGTCTGAGTCTTTCAGTGCTGCTCTTGGCTGGCCAGGGTGGGTTTAGGAGGCTTTCAAATAAGCTTTTATATGTCTATAAATTTGTAGCCGTTTATCTGTGTGTCTGGGCACGTTTGGGTGGACATGGACACACAAACTCATCCCTCCTGTTCTGCAGGTGTCGTTTGAGTTGTGATTATTTCCCTTCTTTGAGCCCTCCAGGGAAGGAGCCAGATCATTTGCACGTGGGGGCTGTAACTGCAACCCTGGTAGTGGAAAATCTGGGAGGAAAGAATTCAGATCATTAAGCTCCAGAGAGGAAAAAAAACCCTCATGGATCCACATGCTTGCAAGGTTTCTGGATGTGTGGGGTGGCTTTTCCTTGCTCACTGTCTTCCCCAGCAGCAAGGGGCTTTCAGAGCTTTCTCCAGACACTTTCTCTCCCTTTTTCATTAACTTGGAGGTGCAACCCAAGAGCTTTCTCCAAGCATGTGGATGGAAACAATGAGGACAGGCTGCTGAAGCCCATCCCACCACTGCCCATAGCTCCATCCAGCCCAGGTCGGGCAGGGGGGGTTGGTGGTGCAGGCAGGGCAGGTGCTGCCTGGAGCTGCAGGATCTGAGTGTCCCAGTCCTCAGGACTGGGCCTTTTTGGGGGAGATCTGGGGGGAATGGGAGCTCCCCTTGCTGCTGTGCTGGGGGTGAAGTGGCTTAGCAGGAGGTTTGGTTGGAGATGGAGTTACTGTAAGCATAGAAATGATGGTGATGTTGACTTGACCTGGACCTTTTCCTTCACCCCAGGTCACACTTTGGTTCCTTTTGGGGGTGTTTAGGGTATAAACTGCATTAATTCAAGCATGTTTGTTGCTGTGGGTGGATTTATTTGGGCAAACTAGGAGCGTTCAAACATTCTAAGTGCTTCCACAAACACATATGGGCAGTGAGTCCCCCAGACGTGTGGGAAGGTCACATTCCCACGTGTGGTCTCCTCTGGGGGGGTTGTGGCAAACACAAAAGGGGTTGCCTGGAGTTTGGGGAGGAAATATCCTCAGGGGGAAAAAAAAAACAAGGAAAAATGTTCCCTCCATCTTTCATCTCTCCTCTCCCAGTTGCTTCTCCTGGTTGGTGCCCCCATCCCATGAGCAGGGTCTGTGTCACTCCCAAAGGAGCTCCCAAAAGGACCTGTTCCCTTCTCTTCTGTGCAGAGGAGGACGTGCTCTCCAGTGCCACCAGACAGCCCAGTACAGAAGCAGGAGAGGGGAAGGGGCCAGGGATGGGCTGTGTCTCTGTGGGGCAGATGCCAGCTGTGCTGCTGCAGGCAGGGAGCCCCAGGGCTGCTGCCCCCACCAGCTCCTGTCTGCGGGTTGAGAGTTTCCAGCTATGCAAAAAATGAAGCTTGAGAAGAACTGGCTGTGGAAGGAAAACCCTGGGAATAAACATTCATCAGCCTTCAGAAGCTGTAAAAATAATAAATATAGCATTCTGGAGCTGGCTGGGGCCAGGGCTTGGCTGGTGCTGCTGGCAAGGTGACATGGAGCAGGTCCAGGATGGGCTTCAAGGGCTGTTGGGGTCTAGCACTGTGGATGTCCCCTCCCTGGAGGTGTTGAAGGGCAGGTTGGATGGGGCTTGGAGCAACCTGGTCTAGTGGGAGGTGTGAAAGTGTCCCTGCCTATGGCAGGGTAGTTGGGACTGCGTGGTGCCTCACCACCCAAACCACTCTGGAGCTTGGGGTGCTGGATGCTCTGGAGAGCTCCCCAGCTGCTCTCTCCCTCCTGAGCTCCTCTTGTGGTGGCCCAACCCAACTTTGCATCCAAGGGGGTGCTGTGAAGCCTCAGTGCAGGGTCTGGCCCCCTTTGGCCATCCAAGGGCAGGTTGGATGGGGCTTGGAGCAGCCTGGGCTGGTGGGAGGTGTCCCTGCCCATGCAGGGGTGGGACTGGATGGGCTTTGAGGTCCCTCCCAACCCAAACCAGTCTGGGGTTCTGTGGTTCTATGAGCTGCCCCCTGTGCTCACCCTCCCCTCTAAGGGTGCCAGGATGGGGGGGCAGCCCCAAGGCCCTGTCCCCACTCCTGCTCCAGGCACAGACCTGACCTTCCCAGCCTGAGCGTGGCCAGAGGGACAGGGGAGGAGGGAGAAGAGGAAAAATCTGCTGGGTGGGTTTAAAGCTCTAATTGTGCTGATCTGGGGAAAAGAAAAAAAAAAAGAGTTGAAAGTTTTGCTATTTCCCTGCTACTGAGAGAAGCTTTTTGGCTGGAATTCTCCTGTGGTTTGGCCAGTTCCTGAGCAACTGGGATTCCTTTGGTGAGAGGGCACAGGATGCACAGCAGGGGCTGGGGCTGCTCCCAGCTCTGCTCCCCAGGGCTGTGGGGTGCAGGAGGCTGGAGCAGCCACCCCCTCACCCATGGCCAGGGGTTGTCCCCTTTTTTGGACACACGTGGTCTTCTTTTTCCCCTGAAGATCCCTTAGACTCTGTTGTTAGTGTCTTTGTGTTCTTCAGGGCTGCTCCACAGGTTGATCTTCCCCTTCAGGGCACCTTGAAAGGCATCTGACATCCCTGGGGCATAAAGGGGACCTGATCATCTTTAAAGTCTTCTCCACCCAAACCAATTCTATGATTCTGCCAAGCAGTGTGGTGGGCACACACTGGGGCTGGTTTGCATCAGCCACCCAGGCCCCTTCAGTGCTTTTCATTCTATTTTTTTAGAAAGTATTTGGTGTAGTCAGAAAACCAGAAGGAGCCTCATGGTGCTCCCTGTGGGACTGGCAGGTGAGAGGGGCTCACATGTCCCCTTGCAGGCAAAGCCCACCCACCCCAGCAGCACTCAGCTGGCACTCCTCATGGTCAGTGACAGGCTGAAGGAGGAGGTTTGTCACCCTGGCCAGCTACAAAGCAAAACTGCATGACCAGTCTGGCAGGTGGAGACCACCTGCCCCATCTCTCCTTCCCCACCTCTTCTTCTCCACCTGGAGACCCTGAATATTTCCCCTGCCCCAACCCTGCAGGTCTCTCTGGGGCTTTCCAAGCCAGAGCAGCAAGAGCAGCGTTCCCTGAGCTCCCTTTGCCCTGACACAGGGATGGGCTTCCCCCTCTGAGGTGCCCCAGGTTTTCAGGCAGAAATGGAAGAGGCCCATCAAGCAGGAGCTTTGGCAGCCAGGAAAACTGTCTCCTTGCTGGTTTTGTTTTTAAAGCATGTTCCTTGCACCATGGTGTTAGCTTAGGGTGCAGCCCCAAGACCCCAGTGTCTGTCCTGAGGTGAGACCAGAGGAGGATGGGCCCCAAGTCCTGCCAGCACCACCTTCATTATGCATGTGCTGCAAAGCATCTGTAGCCTCATTTATTCAGATCTTGGTGGAGGAAGGGAGTCTTGCTCCTTCCCATCCCATAGCACTCACCCAGGAAAAGGCCTTTGCAATCACAGCTTCATTATGTAGGGTTGGGGACTTGGTGCCCTGGCCTTGGAGCTCAGAAGGGGCAGGTGGATGGAGCTGGTGTCGGAGCTGGTGACCCCATGGTGCCTCCAACAGGGACATGAGTGAAGAGAGGGAACCCTCCAGACTGCTAGCTGGTGATGATGGGTGCCTGGGGAAGGCAAGAGGCATCTGGTGAGAATGGGAGTCACAGATCAGCAGTTGCTTGCTTTGGAAGCCTCCAGAAGGGAGCCCGAGGTCTCATGACACGTGAGACACGTGCAGCCCACAGAGAACACCAACCAACCACTCCAAATGCTGCAGTGGAGACCAGGCCAAGAACCACTGAGGGGATTTTCCTGTAAGCACCTCTTTAGTACAATATCCCTAAGGAAAAGGGAAAAAATGACACCAGGATGATGAAGAAGAAAGTATCATTACTGCTGACCACAGGGTTCTGCCAGCTCCTCAGCCAAGGTTTGCAGCAGCCCCATCATTTGCTGGTTTCAGGAGTCATCTCTGCTTGCAGCCAGGGCTGGGCAGCTGCTGCAGGGGCTGGGACCTGGGTTGTCCCCATGTCCTGGTCCCTGTGGGGCTGTGAGGTGGCTGCTCAGGCCTGGTGGGTCCTGCCTGGCTGTGCCAGGGGTTTGCAGATGGGCTGTGTTGTTTGGAGCATCTGCTCCAGCTTAGCCTGGAGCAACTGGGGGAGTCACTGTCCTGCTTAGGGTGGGTTTTGCCAGGAGAGGGTTGGTTGTGAAGCACAAAAAACATCAATGAGCTTTTAAAAGCAACAACCCAGGGTGCCTGTGTGTGCCAGTGGCAGATGGACAAGCTCCTGTGAGTGTTCTCCTGTGCAGGAGGGGGTAGGGATGGAGACAAAGCTCATGGAATAGGTCTGGGTCTGGTCCCAGTCACCTCTGCTCGCTGCACTGGGGCTGGTGGGAACCAAACCTCAAAGCAAGGATGGCTACAGCCTGGGAGGGAGAAATCCCCCCAGCCCTTGTGGGACGTGGGGATGGGGCTGGTGCATCATTAGCAGGTTGTCTGGTAATTGGGGTCCAGGGAAGGGCCGTGGAGCTGGGGAAGGGGCTGGAGCACAAGTGTGAGCAGGAGCATCTGGGGGAGCTGGGGGTGTCCAGGCTGGAGAGTAGGAGCTGAGGGGAGACCTGCTGGCTCTGCAGCTGCCTGAGGAGGTTGGAGCCAGGGGGGTTGGGCTCTGCTCCCCAGGAACAAGGGATGGGACAAGAGGAGAGGGTCTCAAGTTGCCCAGGAGAGGTTTAATTTGAATACTAGGTAAAATTTTTTCCCCCGAAGGTTGTCAGGCTCCAGCAGAGCCCTGTGCTCTCCAGTGGAGCCAGCTTAGATTTCAAGGTGAAAAAATGACCAGAAATGGATAAAATGATACCATTCTTGCTAGAGATAGTGCAGGAAGCTGTTGTCAGGCTGAGGACTCACACTCAGGTCCCACATCCTCCTGTGTCACCAGCTTGGTGACTCCTCCACCGTTTTGCCTCTCCTTAGGCTCCCAGTAGGTGTATTTTTCCATGTGGAAAAGCCTTTCCAAAGCCCATTCCTCTGGCACAGCCTCTGCAAGGAGCCCCAACCCCTTTTCAAGTTTTCCAGAGCTCAACTCTCCTTTTCCTGAACCTCCTTAATCACTTCTTCATCCAGTTCCATCTTGAATAAATTAGCTGCAAGCGAATTTGCCTTGCAGGAGATTAAGTGTCCCATTGATTGAAAAATCCTGGGAAGAGCCTGGTTACTTCTCCATTCCTCCCTAATCCCTGCATTCCAGGGCCACCAGTTAGACATACCTTCCTTCCCTGGTTTCTTTCCATTTAATCAAAAGCTCTTGAAGCTCAAAATGAGCTTTGCAACCTCTGCAGTGCACCCAGGGAACCTGCTGTGCCAGGGGGGTTATTCCCTGAAACACCTGGAATTTTCTGGATGCCAAAAGGCTGAGGGGACTCTTAAGTGAGGGTGTGGGATCATCAGGGCTGAGCTACCTCCAGGCAAAGATGTTGATTAATCCAGCCCTGGTAGGAGAAAGTGCAGGGAAAAGCCAACAGCACTTTGTTGGGGATAGGCAGAAGTTAAAAATGATGCCATTCAAATTAATTAATGAAGGTAAATCAGGACTAAAGGAATGGAGTAGAACCAGACCCAGGACTGTTGATTGGTTTGATGGTGGTGGGATCTGGAAGGGGATGCTGGGGATCAGCACGTCCAGAGGTGCATCCAAAAGCTCATGAATCTATAAGCACTGAACTCGGGGACAAAATTCCCAAGGAAATGTTGGCTCCTCCATCACCCAGTGCCTTCAAACCAGGGATGGGTGTTTATCTGGGAGATGTGCTCCAGCCAAACATGACTGATGGGGTTCAGCACCGAGATAACGGGCAGGAATTAATGCCTGTGACACAGGGAATGTCACCAGATAATGTTTTTGACTAAAGGGGAAAAAGAAATACCCCAATCATTCAGCCAGTGCTGAGCAGATGTGACTCTCATGATTTCAGACACTGAAGCACAGCACGTGTCACCAAACCATTTTAAACCAGTGGGGGGAGAGAAGAAATGCAAACTGCCAGCAGAAATACTGGGCCTGCTTTGTGGTTGTTGGTTGGTTTTTCTTTTTCCCCAGGATGAAAGTTAAAAGTATGTAGCTGTGAGCAGCCTGTGCTTGTCTCACTCAGTCCCTTTCTTTCCTTGTTGCTTTGCTTTTGTCTTCCCCATAAGGAGCAGATGAAGAGGAAGGCGAGGGCGGGTTGTTTGGGTCTGGTTTTCTTTTCAAGTTTCATTTATTGGCCAAGCTGTGACGCAGGGGCTGCTGCTTCCCTCTTTGCAGGGGGTTCTGCTTGGTTGGAATCCAGCTGGGGTTGGGGATTACAAGCTACCCAGGAGCTTGGGGTGAACCCAAGGGGAGAGCTGGGGCGGACTGGGTGGGATGTCCCAGTTGGGTGATTTAGGGATGGGATTTTTTTATTTTTAAGGGCAAAAAAAAAAGCACATTTAGAGCACAAAGTGAAGGAAGAGGTTTGTAAGGAATCTGTGATCTGGTGGGCACAGCAGCATCCCTGCCATCCAGCTTCAGGGAATGCTTTGAGCATCCCTGGGACCAGCACCTTCTGAACAGCTGGAAAAATCTATTCCTGAGCTGCCAACTTTCCATGGAAGTTTGACAGCTTCAGCTAATTAATCCTTTCCATGTAACCAAAAAGGGAAAACAATGCCATTGTCTTTGGGAGGCAAAAAAATTCTGGCTTCATGAGCTTCCCAACCCCTTTGCATTCATGGCAGGGTCTGTAAATACTTGGGCTTGCTTTGAGCTTCCAGCCCTGACGCGGGGTCGGGCAGCTGGGGGGGTGTGTGGTTTGCCCTCAGCATCATCTTGGGCTTGAAAGAGATGCTTCAACCCAATAACTGCTGCTGTTGGGAGAGATTTATTAACGGGTAGCGTGCTAATATTAATATGTGGTGATTAATTCATGGGGAAGTCCCAGCTGGGATTTTCCTGCTGCGAGGTGGGAGCTGTTAATGTTAAACCCTGGTTGTGCTAAACCCTTCCATTGCAATGAAGAATTTAAAAATGAGAACATCATCTCCAGAGGTGTCTCAACCTTTATTTCTTTCCATCTTCGAGGTCATTTCCTCCCCCCTTTCAATACATTCCACATCTTCCCCCATCTCTGACCATGAGCATCAGAAGCAGCAGGACACGAGCAAACACCTTGGGCAGGTCTGGGGGAAGGTGCCAGCTTTCCCAGAGCTTCTGGATGCTCCTGAGGACAGCTCCAGGTGGTTATTATTTTCCCCTAATTAATCTCCTCGTTAGCAATGAAGCTGTAAGAGAGAATGAGAATCTTGAAGCACTGCTTAGATTTGGGAAGTTTTCATCGGCTGAGCGATCCAGTCGCGTAGGGAGGGAATAAAAGGGTGTTCAGTGTCTTGGTTGAAGTAGCATTTAAAAAAAATAATAATAATTAAAAAAAAATGACCCTTTCTGGTCTAACAGGGACCATCTGTGCTGGGGATGGTGGCTTTGCCAGCTGCTGGGTAGCACGATGCAGAACAAAAGAGATCCTGTTTATCTGCCGATCCGGCCTGGGACGGTCGCAGCCACCGATAGGATTTGGAGAACAAACAAGAGCAAAACGAAGGGAGCAGATTTATTTTGGGCTAAGACATGGGGAGAAGAAGATGCCAAGAACCCGTGGTTCGGGGTATTTTTGAACTAGCCTGGAAGGAATGGCCAAATTCCTCAGGTTCTGCTCTCTTCCTCCTTGGGTTTGCTGCTATTTTGGGCAAATCCTGAAGAAAAAGTGAGCAAAATGCCAGCAATGCCCCAGGCACGTCCTGACCTGCACCCCTGGGGGGTGGAGGGGGTTTGACCAGCTCCTGCTTTTTTAAGGAGCTGATGGATGTCCAAGGTCCTCACCTGCTTGGGATCCTAACATACGTACAGCTCGGGGCTTCTTGTTAAGTGAACAAGCCCAGGATGGACCAAAACTCCTGGAAAAATCACTTTTTCAGCTTTTTTTTTTTTGGTGAAAGTTTTTAAAAAACTCCCTGTGGATCCCAGTTGCCATCACTGCTGCACCAGTTCCCTGCTGTTCCCTTGGGTGTTGCTTGGCAGGGCTCCTTGCTGCACACCCGTGTCCTGAAGACCATGAGAAGGTTCCAACCCTCAGTGGTGGTGGGAAGGGACCTTCCCTGCTCCCTGGGGACAGCCATGCCCACCATGGACCTCAGCTGGATGCTGAAGGTCTGGGTGCTGGTGCTGAGCTGAGTTGGAAATGGGGGTTCCCTGCTCCTCCTTGTGCTGTCAGGTGGTTTTGTGTTGCATCTGGTGGACATTCCTTCCAGGCACCACTGAATCATCCTTCCCAGCTCAGGGCTGCCTGCTGTCCTGGGAAGAAGAAGGTCAGACAGTGCTTTTGCTGCTTGCCCTGAGGCAGGTTTGGGGGAAGAATTTTGTGTCCCTCCCCCCACCCCAGCAAGGGACCTTCTGACCCATGTCATGGGGGCTTGGGCTGGGAATCACTTCATCCCCCTGGAGTGGATTTTTGGCTGTGGGTTTGCTCCCCTCTGGGCACTGATGGACTCCCCTTTCCTGCAGGCTGGTGGTGGGAGCTCCCTACGAAACCAATGGCCAGCAGAAGACAGGAGATGTCTACAAGTGCCCGGTGACCAGTGACACCCACAGCAACTGCACCAAACTCAACCTAGGTATGTGCACCCCCCGGGCACCTTGGGCACTGCTCTTGGGCACGGCTTTGGCTGGTGGAGATGCACCCTGTCACATGGCCCAGGCTGTCCCCAAAAAGCATGAGGACTGCTTGTTTTGGCAGGATTTAGGGGCCACGAAGATGATCTGAGGACTAGTGCTGATCTGCTATGAAGAGTTGGGGGTGTTCAGTCTGGAGAAGGCTCTGAGGAGACCTTAGAGCAGCTTCCAGTGCCTGAAGGGGCTCCAGGAAAGCTGGGGAAGGACCTGGGATGAGGGCAGGGAGGGATGGGATGAGAGGGAAGGTTTCAAGCTGGAAGAGGGGAGGTTTAGATGGGATCTGAGGGAAAAATTCTTGACAGCTGCTTCCAAAAAAAAAACCACCTAAAAGCACAAAGTCTGCAGTTTAAGCCAGCTCTTCTGCAGTGTCCAGCTGCCTTCCCTCTTGCTCCAGAGATGCTGGGCAGCAGCACGGGGTGTTGGGCTGGGTGCTTGGCTCTCCCTAACCCCATCCTGTCTCCCAAGGGCGGGTGACACTCTCCAATGTCTCTGAGAGGAAGGACAACATGCGCCTGGGCCTCAGCCTGGCCACCAACCCCAAGGACAACAGCTTTCTGGTGAGGAGCTGGGGGGGGGTGTCCCTGCACGGGGAGGTCTCTGCAAGGTGCTTGTGCTTGTGCATGAAGTGTAAACACCCCCATGCAACACCCCAGGCTTGGGGAAGGGTGGCTGGAAAGTGCCTGGTGGGAAACTGCTGGTCAACAGGGGTTGAGTATGAGCCAGCAGTGTTCCCAGGTGGACAAGAAGGCCACCAGCATCCTGTATCAGCCACAGTGTGGCCAGCAGGACCAGGGCAGGGATTGTCCCCCGGTGCTCAGCACTTCTGAGGACAGACCTCAAACCTTGGGGTCAGTTTTGAGCCCCTCATGAAAAGGGCATTGAGGGGCTGGAGCATGTCCAGGGAAGGGCAGGGGAGCTGGGGAAGGGGCTGGAGCACAAGTGTGAGGGAGCTGGGGGTGTCCAGGCTGGAGCAAAGGAGGTGAGGGGAGACCTGCTGGCTCTGCAGCTGCCTGAGGAGGTTGGAGCCAGGGGGGTCGGGCTCTGCTCCCCAGGAACAAGGGATGGGACAAGAGGAACCAGCCTCAAGTTGTGCCAGGGGAGGTTTATATTGGATCTTGGGAATAATTCCTTTCCCAAAGGGCTGTCAGGCCCTGGCACAGGCTGCCCAGGGCAGGGGTGGAGTCCCCAGAGGGATTTCAGATGTGGTGCTGAGTGACTTGGTTGAGTGGTGGCCTTGCCAGTGCTGGGGGAACAATTGGCCTGGATAATCCTCAAGGTCTGTGACCCCCTGGAAGCCACACAAACCCAGCTGCAGGAACCTCTCTGTGTCCAGGATGCAAACACACCTCTCTGTGTGTTTATATCTATGCTACATGCCCTGTGGGGCTCAGAATCGTACCCTTCCATGGGGCAGAAAAGATGCCCAAGGAGAGGGCAGCCTTGCAGAGCAGCAATGAAGAAGTGGCCCTTTTAACCCCATCCCTGCTGGTTGTTTCCCCCCCAGGCCTGCAGCCCTCTCTGGTCCCACGAGTGCGGGAGCTCCTACTACACCACGGGCATGTGCTCCCGGGTCAACTCCAACTTCAGGTTCTCCAAGACGGTGGCTCCAGCTCTGCAGAGTACGAGAAACCATCTGCCCTGCAGCTCTAACCCCACCTTTGAAGTCAGAGGGATTTTCTGTTCCTTAATCACTTCGGTCCCACTGGGAAAGCAAAGCAATGTCAGTGTTTCAGGGCAGGCCAGAGAGCAGAGGGAAACGGTTGCAGGGAAGTGGCTGGAAGGGGGTTACATACACAGACATCTGGTAAACATTTTCCTTTTGACTGACACCCTGGGAAGACAAAAAAATACCTTATTCTTCCCAAACCAGAAATAAAAGCATCCAGAATATTTTATCAGCACAGCTCGGAAGGCAAAATAGGGAAAG
>NW_009952821.1:151834-161022 GCF_000747805.2 Chaetura pelagica | reverse complement strand
CATTTACTGAAAGCTGAATCTTTTGGCCCAAATTCCTTAAATTTGGGTATTATTTTATTCTGAGGTATTAAATAGGGTTTCCTGTAGGTGGGAAGAAGTTGCCAAAGCCTGTCCTGCCCCACCAGGGCTGCCAGCAGCTCTGTGCCCCAGCCAGGCTTGGGATGTGGTGCCCCAGCTCCATCACCCCTGGGGTGCTGGTGGGTCCCCACAGCACAAAGCAGGGCATGGGGAAACAGGACTTTGTGGGGTGAGACAGGAAGGGCAGAACCCACCACCACAGTCCTGGTTGCTTTTCTCTTTATGGCCAGAAGATGCTTTTTGCTCCAGCTGCAAAGGGTGGTTGGGTTTTTAGAGAGGAGGTGGTTAATGAGCAGAGTGTTATCAATTAGGGGGAGGGATCAGAGGGTCTGCTGCTCTCCCTGGGTCCTGGACTGAGCAAGGGATGGAGATGATGGAGTGACCCACGTGTGACTCCAGTCCCTGGATGTGCTGACCCATAAGTGTCTGCAGAATGTGAAAAGGGCCATTGATAAATATCAGCAGGTGGAAAATGCAGCATCTTCTGCTTTTCTGCAACCTTTCTAAATGATGATACAAAATACAGACAAGGCAGATGGATGATGCTGAGCAGCTTTTCCCACTAAAAACCAGTTGACTGCCTCCATCCTTCATGGCCCATAGTGCAGAGCTGAGCCCCGAGGTCCTCGCAGGGGTTTTTGGCTGCCCCTTTGCTGAGGATTTAACAAGAGGAAATGCCCGAGTTACTCTGTGGTGAGGAGAGGGAGAGATGGGGATGGAGAGAGGGCTGAGGAGGGAGGGAAGGCTGGGGATGGAGGCAGGGCTGGGGATGGAGGGAGGACTGAGAAGGGAGGGAGGGCTGGGGATGGAAGCAGGACTGGGGATGAAGGGAGGGCTGGGGATGGAAGCAGGACTGGGGATGGAGAGAGGACTGGGGATGGAATCAGGGCTGAGGATGGAAGCAGGGCTGGGGATGGAGAGAGGACTGAGGAGGGAGGCAAGGCTGGGAATGGAAGCAGGACTGGGGATGGAGAGAGGACTGAGGATGGAGGGAAGGCTGGGGATGGAAGCAGGACTGGGGATGGAGAGAGGACTGGGGATGGAATCAGGGCTGAGGATGGAGGCAGGGCTGAGGAGGGAGGGAAGGCTGGGGATGGAAGCAGGACTGAGGATGGAGAGAGGACTGAGGATGGAGGCAGGGCTGAGGGGTGTCTCAGGGCTGAGGGGTGACTCAGGGCTAAATCACTGCTCAGCGGGAGGACCGGAGACCGGATCCCGCCTGGAAGGGGCGGCTCTTTGAAGTGCGTGACTGTATTAGCCCGGATCAAGGGCCAAATCTGCATCAGATTGTGTTATTCTTAGAAAGTTATCCGGTCTTTTCTCGGCAGAGAGGATGCTTGTGGCTTCTCTCCACCTTATTGCAGCTCAGAGACCTCTGAGTGATTGGCAGACGGCTGTTTTTCCAAACAAAGCATAAGAGCAAGTACCTGGCTGTGAGGAATGAGGCCATAAATCTCCCCTTTGCAAGGGCTGCCAGGGTCTTCCAATAACACACTGTGTCTTTTTCACAGGATGCCAGACGTACATGGACATCATCATTGTTCTGGATGGATCAAACAGCATCTACCCCTGGGTTGAAGTTCAGCACTTCCTGATCAACATCTTGAAAAAATTTTACATTGGCCCTGGCCAGATCCAAGTGAGCACAACCAGTGCATCTCCCCCTTCCTGCTGGGTCCCCTGGCCATGCTCATGGAGCCCTTTTCCCTGTCTTTTTTTCTGCCAACCTGCTGTCATTTTGTGCCATGCTTTTTTTTTTTTTCAAATGAACCTTTCAGTGTAGGGATTTTAAAGCCAAGCCCGTGGAAATAAAACTTCCCAAAATGTCCCCAGATGAGGAGTGGGGAAAGATGCCCTGACTGGGCATGGGACGGATGAAATCATGTGGAAATACAGAAATATTGCCCTGTGCTCGGGCAATTGTTGCAGCTGTGAAGAGCTCGCCATCCTCTTCCTATCAGCAATCCTTGGCAGGTTTGGGCAGGGATTTCTGCAGGGATATCCTCAGCAATTTGCACAAACAACCCCCGTTATGTCCCTTCTAGAGATGCTATGGGTCTGTGGTGGGGCACATGATCTGTGTCACCCTGTGCAGGTGGCTGTGCAGGGGTGAGAGGTGACAGAGGAGAGGAGGAAGACTGAGCATTCTCAGTGGTCCCGTGGAGGGAGAATAGGAGCAAACGGGGATGGAGCAGGGGGTTTGAACAGGAGCTGTTATTTCATTTGACCACTCGCGCTCGTGGCGTTGCAGGCGGGTCGTTGGCATCCTTCATCATGTTCCTTTCATCCCTAGGTTGGAGTTGTTCAGTACGGAGAAGATGTTGTCCACGAGTTCCATTTAAATGACTACAGGTCTGTAAAAGATGTGGTAGCAGCTGCCAGTCACATAGAGCAACGAGGAGGGACAGAAACCAGGACTGCCTATGGGATCGAGTTTGCTCGGTAAAATTCCTCGCCTTCTTCTTCCTCCTGGTAACAAGTTTAAAAATCACTGTTTGTTTTCCTTCCCTCCCTCCTCCTTCACTTTCCCTCTCTGCTTAGAAAGCAGGGGACACCACCAGGCTAAAAATGTTTTTGCAAAACCACTTGGTCTTTAATTGATGCTTTAAAAAGGGACGCTTGGCAAAACCGCTGCTGCAGCTGGGCCAGAGGGAGGGCGCAGAAGCAGGCTCTGAAAATGGGTCCCCTTCCTGAAAGCACCCAAACCGGAGCTCTCTGTCCCCAAACCCAGCCCCGTGTCTGCCCCAGACACTGCTGCTCTTCTGCAGGCACCCAGCAGGGACCCAGGAGCTCAGTGCAGCTCTGACCCACAGCTCCCTCTCCTCTGGTATCTGGTGCCTGCTCCTGTGATTTGTGCTGCAGCCTGGGCAGGATTCCTGCTGGAGATCGAGGGCATTTTAATTTTTTGGTTGGAAAAGACCTTGAAGATCATCCTGTCCAACTGTTCCCCCAGCTCTGCCAAGGCCACCACTGCCCCATGTCCCTCAGTACCTCATCTACAGGGATGGGGACTCCCTGCCCTGGGCAGCCTGGGCCAGGGCCTGACAGCCCTTTGGGAAAGAAATTGTTCCCAAGATCCAATCTAAAGCTCCCCTGGGCAACTTGAGGCCATTTCCTCTTGTCCTATCACTTGTCCCTTGGGAGAAGAGACCAACACCCTTGGCTCCAACCTCCTGTCAGGAGTTGTAGAGAGTGGTAACTTTGCTGAATTCAAGGCTGCTGCCCTAGCTCCACGGGTGGGAAAAAAACCCTCTTTTTAAGTCCTAAAGTATTTCCTGCGAGTCCTGCAGCCCCCTGGGGCTGACTGCCCCCCAGATGATGCTCGGGGCTTGCGATGGGTGGGAGCTGCCACCCTCCTGGCCAGGCTGAGCAGCCCAGGGCTTCTCTTCAATTGCAGCTCGGAAGCGTTTCAGAAAGGTGGCCGGAAAGGGGCAAAGAGAGTAATGATTGTAATCACAGATGGAGAGTCGCACGACAGCCCAGACCTGGAGAAGGTGATCGAGGACAGCGAGAAGGACAACGTCACCAGATACGCGGTGGCGGTGAGTGGGAGCTGTCCCTGGCTGTGGAACTGGGGGGTTGGGGGGAACTGGGTGGTCTTGAAGGTCCTTCCAGCCCAAACCCGGCTGGGACTCTGTGATTTTATGAAGCTGGAATGGGGCACTTCCAGCTCCGAAGCCGTGCGGAGCCCGGCAGTGCCGCGGGGCGGGCAGTGCAGCTCACCTGGCTGTGCTTGCAGGGGTCCTTGCTGCTCACCCTGCTTTTGCAGGAGGTGCTGGGATGTTCAGATCTGGGTGCAGCTGCCAGAGAAGTGGCAGTGGCTGGGGACAGGCAGGACACTGCACTGGGACAGGCAGCCCGGGCTGGGTCAACTTACTCCTGCAACAGGGTGTCTGATGCCAAGTTTGTCGGGCTCCTTCCAGATGGACACCCCTCAGGTGCTTTAGCATCCATCCTATGAAAACCCCTGAGCCCGGCATCTCTGTTCCCCACCCAGGTCTTGGGTTATTACAACAGAAGGGGAATCAACCCCGAGGCCTTTCTGAACGAAATCAAGTTCATTGCGAGCGACCCGGATGACAAGCACTTCTTCAATGTCACGGATGAGGCAGCACTCAAAGACATTGTGGATGCCCTGGGGGAAAGGATCTTTAGTTTGGAAGGTGAGTGCTGCTCCTCCTCAGCACATCCCAGCCAGGCTGCAGCAGGTTGCTCCAGAGGTGCTGCTGGTCCTTGGTGTGCTGCCTCTGAATGGGTCACACTGGGGCTTTCCCTAATATCTGATACAGAACCTAAAATCATGGGTTGAACCTGTTGGTTTAAGAGCCCCAGGGCTCAGCATCAGGGGATGGAGGGCACCCTCTGGCAGGTGGCAGATGACACCAAGTTGGGTGGCACTGTTGATGTACTGGAGGGCAGGAAGTGCTGCAGAGGGATCTGGACAGGCTGGATCCAGGGGTTGAGGGATCCTGTTGGACACAACAGGTTCTCATCCCACCCCAGCCCACCTATCAGCCCCTCCAGGGAAGCAAAACATTAAATACAAATTATCTTTCTTTTTTTCTATTTTTTTAAGGAACCAACAAGAACGAAATCTCCTTTGGCCTGGAAATGTCCCAGACTGGATTTTCATCACATGTTGTGGAAGTAAGAGAGTAAATGTGGGGTTTATTTTTTTGGTCCTGTCCATTCCAGCAGGTGCCCTTAGTTTTTTACCACCAGCAGCAGCTGCAGGGGAGGAAATGGGGGGGTTTGGGGCAGGTTATTCATCACAAAGCTAAATTCCTAACAAAATTTCAGCTCAATGTTTTCCTGGGAAGGAAAGGCATGCTGGAAAGATACAAATGGGTTGGAATTGTCATTCCAGCATGTTTAAAAATTTCCATCTTTCCAGTTGATGAGAATAATTCATTCATTTATTTATTTATTTTTAATTCTATTTTTATTTTGTCAGTTGTGAAATTCTTCCCCTTTCCTGTAAAATGTGATTTTTTGGGGGAGGGACAATTTGATGTTTAATTTTTTTGTGCTCTTGCAGCCCCCAATAAATATATAGTCTGGTTAAGTTTTGAGGGACGCCCCCCTGTATGTTCTCCCCCAAAACCAGCCCATTGAGTCCCCTCATCCAAAACCACCTCAGTGGGAATCAACTTGTCCTGTTTGGAGAATTGCCTCCACTTTGCAAGAAATCCCCTCAAAATGCCCCTGCTCTCCCCCAGGATGGGATCTTGCTGGGGGCAGTGGGTGCTTACGACTGGAATGGAGCTGTCCTGAAGGAAACCAGCAGTGGGAAGGTCATTCCCCTGAGGGAATCCTATCTCCAGGAGTTCCCGGAGGAGCTGAAGAATCACGGAGCGTATTTGGGTAAGAAATCTGACCGAAGCTCTGCTGCCAGGGCTGGAGTCTTGATTTTACCCTTAATAATAGGAAGCACAACGTATTTCTGCAATGACTAACAGCACCCTCAGGGTGGGAGGCACTGCCAGCTCCTGTTGGCACGAGATCTCTGGTGTCCCTTGCTCAGGGATGCACATCAAGTGAGTGTCCTCACCAGGGATGAGTCCAGTGTCGACCATGGTGAGCTGCACAAAAGTGATTTACATAATCAATCCCAGACTGGTTTATTTTGGAACGGAACTTAAAGCCCATCCAGTGCCACCCCTGCATGGGCAGGGACACCTCCCACCAGCCCAGGCTGCTCCAAGCCCCATCCAACCTGCCCTTCAACACTGCCAGGGATGGGGCAGCCACAGCTTCCCTGGGCAGCCTGGGCCAGGCTCTCACCACTCTCACAGCCAAGAATTTCTCCCCAAGATCTCATCTCAGTCTCCCCTCTTCCAGCTGGAAACCCTTCCTCCTCACCCCATCCCTCCATGTTCTTGTCCCTCTGCAATTCAGAAGATGCAGAAGTAGCTCAGAGGCAGCCCAGCCTGGGTCATCTGCAGAGTTTACGGGAATGGTTTAAAAGGCACTGATGAAATTTCATGCCTGGGGAGGAAATACCTGCTGGGTTAATTCCTTCCATGTGTGACTGAGTAAAAACATCAGCCTGGTTTGCACAGTGAATCCTCTCTCCAGAGACGTGTGTGTCACGAGCAGCCCCTGGACACGTGGGGTTGGCCATGATTTGGGTTTCTAATAATTTAAGTTGCATTTAAAACTGCATGTAAACATGCAGGAACCTGGAGATGGGTTTATAAAGCAGGATTTTGCAGGAGTATAGCACCCAGTGATACATTCCTACATCTGCACCCACAGGCAAGTGCTGCAGCCCTGAGTGTGACATTTAGTCTTTGTGATCCCAGAGCAGAAAGTAGGGAAGAGGGATTTCTCAGGGACAGTCCCTCATGCAGGGCCATTTCTATAAGGACTCGTGAGCAATGGACTTGATGGGTTTATGGCTTTTATTGGACTGTAGGTAGGATCTGTGCAGATATCAGGGCATCAGGGTTTGCTTGAAGGACTTCACCTTTGAAGGAATCTGGGTTTCTAGCTTCCCAGTCTGGGAGGTGCCCAGCAACTGGGGCTAATGGGAAGCCGGGAGTGGGCAGAGAGCTCAGCCCTCCTCACCCTGCACCCATCCCCCCCAGGTTACACTGTCTCCTCTGTCATATCCACCAAGCACGAGCGGATTTATGTCGCTGGAGCTCCCAGGTTCAACCACACTGGCAAAGTCATCATCTTCAGCATGCACAACAGCCGAAACCTCACCATCCACCAGGCGCTGAAGGGCGAGCAGGTAACGCCCAGGATGCTGCAGGGATGTTTCCCTCAGAGGGGAGGCTCCTCCATCAATCCTCCCCTTTTCCTTTCCACGTTCCTTTGCTTCAGCTGCTCAGCTGTGCAGCTCATCCACGGCCAGCTGGAGCTGTCCTGCCTGTCACTGCACCCACAGCTCCAAGCCTGTAGCAGGGATGGAGCTTGGAAAGTCACAGCATCATAGAATAGCTTGGGTTGGAAGGGACCTCACAGACCATCCAGTCCTACCTCCTGCATGGGCAGGGACACCTCCCAGCAGCCCAGGCTGCTCCAAGCCCCATCCAACCTGCCCTTCAACACTGCCAGGGATGGGGCAGCCACAGCTTCTCTGGGCAACCTGGGCCAGGGTCTCACCACCCTTACAGTGAAGAACTTCTCCCTCAGATCTCATCTCAGCCTCCCCTCTTGCAGCTGGAAACCCTTCCCCCTCATCCCATCCCTCCTGCCCTTGTCCCAAGCCCCTCCCCAGCTTTTCTGGAGCCCCTTCAGGCACTGGAAGCTGCTCTAAGGTCTCCCTGGAGCCTTCTCTTCTCCAGGCTGAACACCCCAACTCTCCCAGCCTGGCTCCTCAATGGTACCTGCTGGAGAGGGTAGCAGTGTCCTTGCCCACCAGGAATCTTGCTCCCATCCCTTCCTCCATCTCCTCCAGATCGGCTCCTACTACGGCAGCGAGATCAGCTCCCTGGACATCAACGGCGACGGCGTCACCGACGTTTTGCTGGTGGGAGCCCCCATGTACTTCAGCGAGGGCAGGGAGAGGGGCAAGGTCTATGTCTACACCCTGCAGGAGGTACGTGGCTGGCAGCCCTGTGGGCCGAGCTGCTGCTTGGGCATTGTGTCCCCTTGTGTCACCTCCCTGGGCTGGCTCTGGGCTTCACTCACCCAGCAGCTTCCCTGCAAACCTCCCAGGGCCATAGCCCAGTCCAAAGGCAACAGAGCTTGGCAGCTCCTCGCTGTTGTGGCTGCTCGAGGAGGATTTGTCTCTTTTTCTTGTTTATAAACAGTCTCCAGGGGTTTGCTCACTGCCAGGGCTGGCGTGGAGCCGCCTCCTCGCGGGGCTTGGCTGCTCCTGGCTGGGAGACATTCCCAGCTCCCTGCAATGCAGGGGATGCAAGGTGGGGTCTTTGCAACGTTGGGTCTCCCCGGAGAAACAGCCCCCATCACTTTTCCTCCCCCAAAAATGGTCTCTCTGAGGGTACCCTCCTGCCTGCAGTGCTGGGGAGCAGCGTGGTCAGTCCCTCCACCATCACTGCAGGGCACCCATGGGACACGTGCCACCCCTGTCCCCTCCCCTGCAGAGCTGTGGGGCAGGACAAGCCTCTTGCTGCTCAATCTGGGTGAAAATGCAGTTCCTGAGCTAAATCCATGAGGCTCCGGGGTTGTGTGGGGCAGCATGTAGGTCGTGCTCTAAATCCAAGGCTGCAGATCCCACCTGGGGCAGCGAGAGTCCCCACAGCCAAAGCACAACTTTCACGCCAATTTTTCACGTAGGCTGCTATAAAAAGGAGGCAAAGCTGGAGTGGGGCTGGTGTGAGGTCCATCCACCCCCAGGGATGTGCAGAGTGGAAAGTCCCACAGTCCCAGGAGGGCTCTCACCTCCTTCCTTAGAGAAACCCCTCGCGCATCACCGCGTCTTTCTCTTTTGCCTGGGTTTTTTTTTTTCTTGCCTTTGAGGGTTTCCTCCTCTTGCTGACTTGTTGCTGATGGGTTTGGGGTTGTTTTTGGGTTTGTTTTTTTGGCCTTCTCTCTTTGGCTGGCCCGGCAGAACCGCTTCGTTTCCAGCGGTGCCCTGGTGGATCTGCAGAGCTACCAGAACTCCCGCTTCGGCTCCTGCATCGCCGCCGTCCCCGACCTCAACCAGGACTCCTACAATGACCTGGTGGTCGGGGCACCGCTGGAGGACGAGCACCAAGGAGCCATATACATCTTCCTTGGCTTTGAGGAGACCATCCTGAAGAAGTACAAGCAGGTACAGCTCCCCGACGGGGTTGCCCTTGTCCTGCATCAGAATAAATGAAGTTTGTGGCCGTTTTAAGGACTGAGGGAGCACCATGAATTCACACCCAGGGTTGTTTTGTGAGTGGTTATTGCTGGATGTTTTCTCTGGTGAGGGGATCTGAGAGAAATCAAATGGAAAACATGTGGAGAAGATGCTTGAAATTAGGAGCAGTGCTTAGCATTCTGCAGCAGCTTAGAGATGTGTAATGTGTATTGATATATATAGTAATAAGCAGATGTATAATCATATGTAGATAACATATTTCCCACACTCACCAGAAACAGTAAATATGCAGAGTGAACTCAGCAGAAATTTCAGGATGGTGTCTCCAAAGAGAAACTGTTCTCTTTCC
>NW_009952821.1:128274-151781 GCF_000747805.2 Chaetura pelagica | reverse complement strand
TGGAGGTCGGGGTGGCAAAGCCTCCTGTGCAGGCAGGGATGCTCCAGCTGGAAGTCAGCCTGGGTTCTCCCCATTGCTTTTCAGAGGATAGCAGCTGCTGACCTCGCCCCAGGCCTGATGTATTTTGGGTGCAGTATCCATGGGCAGCTGGACCTGAATGAAGATGGGCTGGTGGACTTGGCCGTGGGCTCTCTGGGGAATGCTGTGCTGTTGTGGTGAGCTCTGTCTCCTCTGCCTGAAGCTCGGTGCATATGCTGACATTTTGGGGAGGGGTAAAACTCATCTCCCAACAATCTGGTCCATCTTTCCACAATAATGACCCCCTGGCCATGGGGACCATGAAATTTCAGCACAGCTGGGCCCCAGAGGAACTCCAGAGTTGGTTTTACATGGAATGTCATCATGAGTTTCCCCAGGAGTTTCAAACCAACTGGTTGATTTGTGGTGTTTTGCCCAGGCTCCCTCTGGTCTTATTTCATAAGGACAATTTAATACTCACAATTATTGATTAATGTCTGTAAAGTCCCTTGGAGCTGTTGGGAAGGAGGGGAGATGTGCCCAGCAGAGATGGGCCACCCTGGGGTCTGCTTTGGAAAGTGCTGTTGTCTATGCAGAGAGCCAAATCCTGCTCTCAGTGCTGAGTTCCTTCCCTGGCTTAAGCAGGAGGCAAATACCTGCAAATACCTGTTCTTCAGACACTACAGAGATGACCTGAGAGCAGGTCAGCATGCTGTGGTGGCCTTTGGTCTTCCTCAGCACATCCCTGATGTTGAGAAAAACGGGTGAAAAGACGTGAAAAGGGTGAACTGGGAGATGTGGGAGATTTTTCTAGGCCTAGATCTGGGACATCCTGAGCCCCAACACATCTCCCCACCTTTGCTTGCCCCACAGGTCCCGCAGCGTGGTCCGGATCAACACCACCATCCGCTTCGAGCCCTCCAAGATCAACATCTTCACCAAGGACTGCAAGCGGAACGGGAAGGAGGCCACCTGCATGACGGCCTTCGTCTGCTTCACCGCTGTCTTCCTCTCAGCTCACTTCCAGACAGCCAGCGTGGGTAAGCAGCCCAGCTCCTCCCGTGACAAAAAGCCCCAACTCCTGCCCTGTTTGGGTCTGCAAACCCGAGGGAAGCCACCCAGGAACTTGGCACGTCTGGAGGTGCAAACGTTGCCACCCCATCCCTTTTTACCAGCAAATTTGTCCCTGTCTTGGATGTCATAGCAGGGATGGTGGCTCTGCCATCAAGCCATGCCAAGAGACCCCCCAAGGAACCAACCCATAGCCATGTTTAGATGTTTAGATTAGATTTAGAGAGTAGATTTAGGTTAGATATGAGGGAGAAATTCTTGGCTGTGAGGGTGGGGAGAGCCTGGCCCAGGTTGCCCAGGAAAGCTGTGGCTGCCCCATCCCTGGCAGTGTTGAAGGGCAGGTTGGATGGGGCTTGGAGCAACCTGGGCTGGTGGGAGGTGTCCCTGCCCATGGCAGGGGGTGGGACTGGATGGGCTTTAAGGGTCCTTCCCACCCAAACCAGTTTGGAGTTCTGATTCTCCCTGGAAGGAGCTGTCCTGCAGCTTGTCCTGCCGTGGTACGTGTGACAGAGGTGTCACCACCACCTCGCTGGCCAGTGGGACAGGAGAGGACGTGGCCGGCCTGTGTCCTGCAGAGCTCATCCATCCTCCCTGCTGCAGCAGTGTGACACATCTGCCGGCCAGATGTGCCACTTCCCTCCTGTCCCAGGGAGTCTCAGCACAGCCCTTGGCCAGCCCTGCTTCCCCCCCCGTGTCTCGCTGTGACCCTCAGCTGCAGCAGGGGGGGAAGCACCCACGGCTTCAGGTCCTGCAGCCCGGCAGCAAACTCTGTCAGAGGAAAACCAGGTCCTGGATAAAGCCAAAAGGAAAACTCCCTTCCCCTCCAGCAAGACTTTAGGTCTGTACCATCACACCCAGCACTTTCCTCCTCCCTGCTCTAGCAACAGAGCTCGCAGGACCAGCAGCTGAGGGAGGTTTCCTTTGTTTATTTACTTTCCCACTTATTTCTACCCAGAAGAGCCCTCCCGTGGATGGGCTGATGGTTGCTCTATGTTTTCCTGAACGTTTTTCATCTCACTGGGGTGGAAATCCCTCTCTGCTCAGCTGTGGTCTGGGGAGCTTTGGTTTGTTTTCTGCAGCAAATGGTCTCCAGGAAAGCGTCTAGGAGAGGACAGTGCTGCAGGGTACAGCGTCTCCAGAACTGGTGCAGGGCACGATGTGAATATGTAAGAGGTGGATGGTTAGATACCCTGCACAGGTTTCTCATGTAGCCACCATTTTTAGAGCTCTTCAGGACTGCAGAGCTGCAGCCCCTGCAGAGCAGCCGCTTTGCCCCAAAGAAATACCAGTTCGAAACTGATGCGACCATCACCCCGTTTCCCCCCAGCCCGTTTTCCCTGAGCATGCAGCTCCCTGGCAGGCTGTCCCCAGCGAGGCAGGGGCTGGGCAGTGTCCCCGGGAGCCCGTGGTGTGGTCAGTGTCCCCGGGAGCAGGCCTGACCCGGGCTGTCCTTGCAGCGCTGCGGTTCAACGTCACCGCGGACGAGCGTCGCTACACCCCGCGCGCCTACCTGGACCAGAGCGGAGAGCGGCAGCTGCAGAAAGGTCTGGTGCTGCCAGCCGGGCAGGAGCACTGTCACACCCTCCCCTTCCACGTCCTGGTGAGTGGGAAGGAGGACAAGTTTTGGGGGGTTCTCCTCTGCCAGCCCCTGAGAGAGCCGGGATGCGGTGGAAGGAGCCCCGAGGGCACCGTGGGGTCGGAAAGGAGCCTCGTGCCTCAGCCTGGGTTTCTTCACGCTGGGTTTGATGCGGTCAGGGATGGAGCAGAGGCAGCTGCTGGGTCCCTGAGCACTGACTTCATTGCAACCCCAGCTTGCACTTTCTCAGGAAGGTCGTGCACTCCTGACACCCGGGTCAGGCTGGTCCTCCTGCTCCAAAACCGGTGAAAAATTCAATTTTTTTTCCCATCGGGAGCCAAATGCCTCCATGCCAGTCCCTGGGGCTCTCACCTTCTTCACCCCTCTGGCCATCAGAGTCCCCCTCCCCAGGTGCAGGAGCTGGTGAAACCCTCTGCATCGCTCGCAGGGAACAGCTGATGCACAAATCTGGCCAAAATCAAACATTCCCAGGGAATGATGAGAATGTTGTGGAGGCCAGGGAGGGTCACGCTGCCAGACTGGCCCAGCCCCAAGCCCTGGCCTGAATGACCATGAACTTCTGGGGAATGCAAGTCTGGAGCTTGAGGTGGAGCTTGTGCTCAAGAAGCACCTCACTCCAGAGCATCCAAACGCCTCCCGTGCAGCTGGGGCAATGCATGGGAAGGTCTTACAGGGGGTCCAGGAGAGAGGCAGATGCATTACCCATGCATGAACCCCAGGTCAGGGTTGAAGGATGGTTCTGTTCCACCTGGGAACCTGGTTCAGGGACAAACTTTCCCCTAGAGTCTCCATCTTTTGGAGCCAGGTAAAACGTTTCCTACACCAGCAGACAGGCAGGTGTGGGTGGGTGTAGAGCAGCACCACTGAGTTTGGATTGTCACTGTCCTTAGGTGAGGGTTAGCTGGAGAGACAGGTCTCCACTCTGGTGAGACCCCCCCCCTGCAGGACTAGGTCCAGTTCTGGAGTCCCCAACACAAGAAGGACCTGGAGCTGGTGGTGTAAGTCCAGAAAATGCCACAGAGATGATCCAAGGGCTGGAGCAGCTCTGTTCTGGAGCCAGGCTGGGAGAGCTGGGGTGTTCAGCCTGGAGAAGAGAAGGCTCCAGGTGTCGGTGCGGAGGTATCCAGCGAGGGAAGAATGCAGGACAATCAATATGATTGATAGAGCAAACTCCAACTTTATTAGAAATGACAGGCACTTATATACCCTTATCCCAAGTTGTACATGTCCAGAACTACACTTATGATTGGTCAGTTGTACTAGAGCCTGCCACAACCTGAACAATCTGAGCTCCTAGGCTCAGGTATGCACATGCTGAGTCAGAACTCTCCATCCCAACTCCTTCTTCGGCACATCCAGGTGTTTACTTCGTTGCTTCACTTTTATCAACTGGTTCTCATGAGAAAGTCCTTGGTCACTGAGGCCCAGGTGTTCTTCAGTAAAAATAAGATTGCTCACACATCCGTTGTTTATTAAACAACCTGCAACATCCAGGGAGACCTTAGAGAAGCTACCAGTGCCTGAAGGGTCTCCAGGAAAGCTGGGGAGGGGCTTGGGACTTTGGGAGGGATGGGACAACGGGGGAAGGGTTTCCAGCTGCAAGAGGGGAGACTGAGATGAAATCTGAGGGAGAAATTCTGTGCTGTGAGGGTGGTGGGACACTGGCCCAGGTTGCCTAGAGAGGTGGTAGATATCCCATCTCTGGAACCATCTAAGGCCAGGTTGGATGGGGCTTGGAGCAACCTGATCTGGTTGAAGATGTCCCTGCTCACTGCAGGGGGTTGGACTAGATGCCCTTTAAAGGTCCCTTCCAACCCAAACCTGCCTGTGATTCTAGTATTACACACCACGTCCAGTGGGTTGCAAAGCTTTGCTTTCATAAATAATCCCCCCTGGCCTGTTGCTGGCCTTGCCCTCAGACACAGCTCCTCCTCCACGGGCAGGAGCCGTGTCCTTCTGTCCTTCTCAGCCGCGGTGTTTCTGCCGCCACAGGACACGGCCGACTACGTGAAGCCGGTGACGTTCTCCATCGACTACGCGCTGGAGCAGCCTGAGCGCGGCCCCCAGCTGGACGCGGGCTGGCCCACCTCGCTCCGGGTCTCGGTGGGTACCAGCACCCACCTCCCTGTCCTCAAACATCTGCTCAGCAGGTTCCTCTCTGAACGTGACGCTGGCTGCTTTATCTCGTGGCTGTGATCCCTGCAGCCGGGGGTCACTGCCTGTGTCCCCTCTCCTTGGAGTACAACCTGAGGTGGGAAGTATCACCAAGCTGTTGTCCTCCCTTAGGTCCCTTTCTGGAACGGGTGCAATGAGGATGAGCACTGCATCCCTGATCTGGTCCTGGAGGCAAGAAGTGATGTGCCCAGTGCCACGTGAGTAGGTTGCTCAGAGCATCTTCCCGACCAGTATCACAAACCAGGGGGGGTTTCCAAAGTCCAGCCCCATCCTGTGCCCCATCGCTGCTGGGATCACAGCTGGGCCTTCATCCCACACCACCACCATGAGGTTTATCCCACAACACCACAGGGCTCTTCTGGGCACCTCTGCTGGCAGCAGGTCCCCAAGCCTCTGCCTGCTCCTCGCCTGGAATGAATCCGTGGTGTTTCAGGGAATCCACAAAGCAACTAATGTTTGATGCTGTGGACACGAGCCCCAGGGAGACAGATCAGGAAATAGCGGGGGGGGGGGTAAATGCAAGGCTGGCATTGCCCACTTGGCAATTACGGGCTTGACTCACACAGCAGAAATAATTATACCCTGTGTCTGGTGGCTCAAAGCGCTTGTAAAGGACATCCAGGAGCTCAGGACCCTGAACCATCACCTCCCATCAGCAGCAGTGAGCTGTGGGCCAAGCCTAGGGCCAGCCCTGCTGCCTGGGTGTTGCTTGTGTCCCATAACTCAGCATCTCTTGCTCCTTGTCTCCTGTAAGGCTTAGTCCTACAAATAACCATGGGCAGACACCATGGTCTTCAAGGGTGCCAGACCTCTGGCTGGGTTCCTCCTGGAGCTTTCCTGGTGGTATCAGTGGTCATGCCCTGCAGGATCAGGCAGTGAGGTGACCTGCTGAAACAGAGCTTTCCCTCCAAAGCAGCACCTTGGCTTGGAACCTGGTCTGGAGGTGATGCTGCCCTACATTTGCCTTTTTTCTTTTGCATCAAATCCATGAAAACAAACAAACAAAATAACCCAGACCATCCAAAACACACAGCCCTGGCAGAAGCTGTGCTGGAAACCCCACCAGGAGGGAACTAAAGCAGGATCCAGCCCTGGCTGCACTGGAGCACCAGCTCCACCCTGCGCTAAGCGCTACGGGATCCACTTTCCTCTCTCCCCATCCATCCCAGCTGCTCCAAAGGGACACCCGGTCACTGGTGGGGCACTGGTGGGGCACTGGTGGGGCTGTGTGGAGGTGTCAGGGCTGCCGTCCCGCTGCAGGGAGTTCTGCCGGCGGGCGCTGCGCGGGGCCCCGCCGCGCTGCTCGGCCTTCAGCCGCGCCTTCGACACCCCCGTCTTCATCATTGAGAGCGGCAGGAGGAGGGCGGCGGTGGAGGCGGCGCTGGAGAACCGCGGGGAAAACGCCTACAGCGCGGTGCTCAACATCTCCTTCTCCAGAAACCTCCAGTTCGCCAGCTTGGTCACCAAGGTGAGGAAGGCCAGGGGAGGTCTGGGGACATCTGTCCGGTTCTGGGGTCCCCAACACCAGAAGGACCTGGAGCTGGTGGAGAGAGTCCAGAGCAGTCCATGGAGGTGATCCCAGGGCTGGAGCAGCTCTGATCTGGGGACAGGCTGGGAGAGCTGGGGTGTTCAGCCTGGAGAAGAGAAGGCTCCAGGGAGACCTTAGAGCACCTTCCAGTGCCTGAAGGGGCTCCAGGAAAGCTGGGGAGGGGCTTGGGACAAGGGCAGGGAGGGATGGGATGAGGGGAAGGGTTTCCAGCTGCAAGAGGGGAGACTGAGATGAAATCTGAGGGAGAAATTCTTGGCTGTGAGGGTGGGGAGAGCCTGGCCCAGGTTGCCCAGGGAAGCTGTGGCTGCCCCATCCCTGGCAGTGTTGAAGGGCAGGTTGGAGGGGGCTTGGAGCAGCCTGGGCTGGTGGGAGGGGTCCCTGCCCATGCAGGGGTGGGACTGGATGGGCTTTAAGGTCCCTTCTCACCCAGACCAATCTGCCATTCCATGGTTCTGTGATTCAAGGCTTTCCAGAGGCACTGCTAATCCCAGCCGGATGAGAAAGCTGTGTCCTAAACCAGAGCCCCAAAACATCTCCATCCCCCATAAATCAGACATGTTTATGGGCTTATTTCCTAGGCACTCAAAGCCCTTTCAGCTCCTTATTTTGGAAATACAAAGAAGTTTGAATTTTAAGAGCCTGAAAGAAGGTCAAAAGCGGATGAACTAATTTCCCTCTTTATTTTTCTACTCCAATAGTTTTAAAATACTTGCTGCACGTGGCCAAGTTCCTGTCAGGGATGAATTTTTGCAGCTGAGCTATCACTTCTGGAAGTATGGGCTGATAACGGGAGCATGGCCACAGCTCAGTGGCGAGCTGGGAGATGTCACATCTCTCCTGCTGTCCCCTGGATGAGCCCGTTGTGCCCCATCCCCTCCCTGATATTTCCCCCTTCTGCTGATCCCCCCCCCTTCATCCTCCCTCCAATGACTTCATACCCGCCCGCAGATCCCGTGTCCAGCGTTTGTTTTCCTACATGCTGTGCCAAGGGAAAATTGTGGGGAACACTGCCCACAAAATAGGAAAAATGCATTTTCTGGGTGATTACTCCAAGTTAAGTGAGGGGGAGACAAAAACCCCGCGATGGTTGGAGGCAGAACGCGCCGTGCAGGGGTGGTTGCAGGAAATACTTGTAGCTGGTTGGAGCAGAGTCACTGCCAACGGGTTCCTGGCTGCTGTTCCTTGTTAATAAGCAAATCTCCACTGGAGGGGATGGATGTTTGGGTTGGGCTGTACAAAAACCCAAGTAAAAAGTAGCTGTGGCCCCAGAAAGTCCATCGGCTCGACTGACAAGTGGGAGAAAGCTCCAGGCTGTTGCTGGTGGCTGTCAAGGCATTTTCCCTGCAGCCAGAGCTGGGATGTCTCAGGTCCTGGTTAGGTCTGGGGCCACTAGCTTGAACTTGAGCTTCTTAGACCTTTGGCAGGTCTAAGAAGGGCCAAAATGTGGAACAACTCACTGTCTTGTTGTAGGGATGGACACCTGCACACAACCAGGTTGCAACCTCTTGTAGGGTTGCAGGGCAGGGAGAGGAGGCAGAGCAGGGTTGGTGTCCCATCCCACTCCAGCCTGTGCTTGGGCTTTGCAATGGGCAAGAGCTCCCCCAGCCTGGCTGGTGAGCTGGAAGGTGTTCAAGCAGCAGGAGCATAATTGTTGAGATGAGGAAATTCAATATTATTTCTTAGCTGGTGACCATGATGAAGAATAACAGGTTGTGTTGTCTCTTGATGCTTCCCTGTGATTCCTCATCACAGAAAAATATTCTTCCCAGTGCCAGGAATAATTGGGTTAATTTGTTCATGCTGTAGTTGAATTTCTAAAGAGAATTTAAATGAGAAAGCTGCATGTTGCCTGCTGGAAATGCCCTTCTCCAGGAATGGCCCTAGAAATTCAGCTGCATGGGCAGGACTCCCAGCCTGCAGCAAGCAAGTCAGGTTGGTTGGTTGGTTTAGTTGGATTGGTTGTTTTTTTCCAAAAAGTAAAGCCTGTTTTGAGCCTGATGGGTGTGTTTGCTGCTTTCGTAAAGAGCCAGGTCATGGGGCTCCTGCCCAGTGTCATGGATGCTCCATGTGCCATTCTAGGATGACACGGACATCAACATTGACTGCATGACTGAAGACAAGAACCCCAACAAGAAGGTCTGCAACGTCAGCTACCCCTTCTTCCGAGCCAAGGCCAAGGTAAAACCCTTCCCTCCTGCTGGGATGGTTCAGATGCTGCCTTGATGATCAGAGAGCCCCAAAATCAAGCCCAGCTCCTCTGAGGCAAAGAGTTTTACTCCAGTCCTTTGGCACCATTTAGCGTTGACTTCAAACCACCAATGGTAACTTCCCCAAGCTCCTTCCTCACAGGATGAGGCACCTTTTTCTGGCTGAGATATTTTCCTTGCTCAGAACACCCAGGGTCCCTCAGGACCCTCCTCTGAGCCTACCCAAGCCCCCTTGAGTGGCATCCTCTAAACTACAGCTCATGGAGGTCCCTGGCACTGGGGGTAAGCCCAGGTCCAAGGGGCACCGTTTTTATATGCCATAAAACCCACACAGTGCTAAGCTGGGGAGGGAAAAGTGAGAAGATACCATGGGCAGAGCAGGACCTCGCTCTCCAGGGTCACTTCCTGCAGTCACCTCCTGAAATCCCACCTGCACCCCCCTGGGAAAAGGGGCCAAGACAAGCAGGAGCTGCAGATAAAATCTTTCCAAGCCCCTGTATCCGTCTGAAGCCTTTCCTTGTCAGAAGCTTGATAATGACAGATGAGCTGGAGGATCTGGAGCTCCCAAAAAAAGCCCTCTCAGATGCCTGTGGCCGCAGCCCCGGCTCCCCATGACCTACGGGGGCTGAGAATGCATCTGCATGGCATCAGGTAGTCCAGGTCCTGCCAAGACAAAGACAAGCTGGAAATGGAAATCTGGCCCGGGAGCAGCAGGAGCTTTAATATTCTCCTCAGCTGTGCAGTCCCAGACAGTTTGAGGTCATTGCCACAGATGTGACATTTATCACGTTTTATTGGCCTTGGCCACTCTCCGGCTCCTTCCCCTCCAGCCCAGATGGGAGGGAGAAGCCTCTGCCTGCAGGTCCCCCAGGGGGGTTTCCTTCCAAAAATGGGGCTGCTTGTTCCCCCAGTCCCAAAATAAAACAAAAAAAAGGGAGCAAATCCTGCAAATCCCCCACGTGGCCTCTTCTCTCCCTGGAAAGCAGAGGCTCTGCCGAAAGCCCGGCAGCTCCTCCGGTGGGATCAGGGTTGGGGTTTTTCTCCCTTCATACAGTTTTCCATCTGTTCCCAACCTCCACAGGTAGCTTTTCGCCTGGATTTTGAATTCAGCAAGTCGATTTTCCTTCAAAACATGGAGATCTACCTGAGTGCCAGCAGGTCAGTGGCTGCTTCTCCCTTGCACGTGTCCACGAGGTCAAGGGGACGTTCCCTGCTCACCTTGGGTTCCTTCTTCCACAGCCACAAGGGGCTGCTGGGGAATCGGGGGGAATAACCACAGGAAACCTGGTTTTCATGGGTCACTTCCAGCCCTGTGTGCACACACCAGGCAGTTTGTGTTGATTATTTCAATTTTTTATCAATGATCAGAGCAGCCAAGGGTTTGCTGTGCCAGGGCTGCTGCACAGCTGGCTGGGAAACTCTCTCCAAACTATCCACGTTCGTGGCCTTGGGCTCATAAAAGGCAGAATAAAAATAATTCTGACTACGCTTTGGCCAAAAAGCAGTTCAGCCTCTCCCCACCTGCTGTCTTCAACCTCCACCCCCAAAACCATCAGAGGCTCCCATCTCACCCCACTGCTGTTTCAGTGACAGTGAGGAGAAGGAGAGCACCAAGGAGGACAATGTTGCCCACCTCAATTTCCACCTGAAGTATGAAGCCGACCTGCTCTTCACCAGGTGAGTGTTTCAAAAGGGGACACAGCTTTTTTGTTTTGGGGGGGTGACACTTGCAGGTTGTCCCTTGGCAAAACCAGTGCCAGCCCCATGGGAGCCGAGTTCAGACAGAGCCCCCTGGGCTTTATTTTGGGGAATTTGTTTAGAAAAGGGGCTGAAGGAACAACAACAACAACAACAAAACTCAGGAGCATCCTGCTCAGTGGGTCCTTCTAAAAATTAAGAGCCAGGAGCAATGAGGTGCTCTGAGAATGTTCAATAGGTGTGAGGCCAATTTAATATCTTTTATGTTAAGGGGGAAAAGTCTTTATGGAAGGTAATAATGTTCATAGCATGTGTCTGGGCCTGCAGCCATCCCACTAAAATATCCTCCCCCCAGGAGCTCGGCTGAGGAATCCCATGCTGGATGTGGGGAAGGAATAGTGTGGCCAGCAGGAGTAGGGATGAGATTCTCCCCATGTGTTCAGCACTGGGGAGGCCTCACCTTGAGTCCTGTGCCCAGTTCGGGGCCCCTCACTGCAAGAAGGACCTTGAGGTGCTGGGGCAGGTCCAGAGGAGACAATGAGGCTGGTGAAGGGACTGGAGGGAAAGTCTTATAGGGATGGGCTGAGGGAGCTGGGGGTGTTTAGCCTTGAGGAGACTCAGGGGGGACCTTCTCACTCTCTACAGCTCCCTGAAGGGGTTTGTACTCAGGTGGGGACTGAGCTCTTTTTCCAGGCAACCTGCAACAAGACAAGAGGGCCTGGCCTGAAGCTGCTCCAGAGGAGGTTTAGGTGGGATATCGGGAAGCACTTCCTCATGGAGAGGGTGATCAGACATTGGATGGGCTGCCCAGGGAAGTGATGGAGGCACCATCCCTGGAGGTGCTCCAGGGAAGGCTGGAGGTGGCACTGAGTGCCATGGTCTGGAGATGTGGGGGTGTTGGTCACAGGCTGGACTTTATGATCTGAAAGGTCTTTTCCAGCCTTGGTGATTCTGTGATTTGGGCGTGGGCAGGAGCTGAGGCAGGTGCAGGAGCTGAGCCACAGGTGGGAATTTATTAACCTGATGATAAGAAACAAACCTGGACTCCAGAAGCACATTCCCTGGCCCTGCTCAGGGCAGATTTTTAAGACCTCCAGCCATTTACATTTTTTTAACACTAGGGGCAGTGAGGGACTGAAAATAAAACCACTGTAATACTTATAATTTATGGGGAGTGGAGGGGGAGATGCTCAATTTAGCATGTGTCAGAATCACCCTTATGGGGGAAAAGGGAAAACTGGGAGGAAAAACAACAGCACAAAAAATTCAAAATTGGGCACCTAGAGGGGATAAGGTGAGGAAATAATTTCAAAGGGTTTTGGAGGTTTTGGGCTACGTGGCCCAGCAAGGAGTGGGGGTCCCATTGCAGGTGATCCCAACCAGGTTCCCAGATGCTCCTGGCTCCTTCCCCTCCTTTCCAGCTGCAAAAAGAGAGATGGGATTTACCTCCCAAGATTTATATGTGACATTCAACCTGCCAACCAGGGCCTTGGAGGTCTCTGCTACATTATAAAGAAGAAAAAAAAACCCTACAAAGAAAGGGAAAATATGCAGAAGCAGAGGAGCATGAAAATTCCTCATCTGTCCTTGCAGGATGTGGAGCCAGGACGTGGTTTCCATCCAAAATGGAGCCAGACAGTCCAAAAGTCTTCTCTTTGGGCAACCTGCTGGTAGAGGGGCTGAGGCCACCTGGTGCTTCATGACTTGTCCTCCTTTGTCATGACAGGGCATCGAGCCTGGACTACTATGAGATCAGGTCCAACAGCTCCCTGGAGAGATACGACAGCATCGGCCCCCCCTTCCATGGCACCTTCAAGGTAAGGAGGGGGCTTCCCATGGGATGATGGACCCCGTAAGAGGTGGGATGTGCTACAGTCACCCTGCTTGTCCCCATCCTGTGAGATGCCAGGAACATCCCTGTCCTCTGCCCTTGCAGCTGCAGAACCTGGGCTTCTTCCCCGTGGAGGGGGTGACCATCAGGCTCACCATCCCTGTGGCCACCCGGGCGGGCAACCGCCTCCTGCTCCTGACGGAATTCCTGGTGGATCAGGTAGGGAGGGGGAGTGTCACCCTGCACTATTTTTTTTTAAGGACGTGTGGGTCCCTCTGCACCAGGGACACCTCACAGAGGGCCACTCCATCCTTTTGCAAACCCCTCTGTGCTCACACCTGCACAGAAGCTCTTGGCTCATGCTCAGGCTTCTCCCTTTTGCATCCACTTGGCTGGAAACATGGAAAATGAGAGTAGCCAAAGGGCTTTTTCCAGGTATTTTTCCTACCTAGACCTCCCACTGGTAGGCAATTAATTCTTGGAGGTCTTGAAAGCATCTGCTGTGAACTGCAGGGACTGTAAAAGTGGGTAGAGGGCTGGGATCACACCCTGGGGGATCCTGAGCCTCCTGCTGCTCCTCCAGCCACGTGGAACTCACGATGGTCATGATGGAGAGAGCCCAGCACAAGAGTTAGTGTGTTCAGGGTTGGGTTTGGCCCGGGCTGTGGGTGCCCCATCCCTGGCAGTGTTGAAGGGCAGGTTGGATGGAACTTAGAGCAACCTGGGCTGGTGGGAGGTGTCCCTGCCTATGCAGGGGGTGGGACTGGATGGGCTTGAAGGTTCTTTCCCACCCAAACCAGTCTGAGGTTCTGTGGTTCTCCCACAGGAGAACACGACCTGCAACATCTGGGGAAACACCACAGACTACAGGAGGACACCGACCGAGGAGGACCTGACCCACACCCCCCACCTGGTATGCAGCCTGGGGGCCTGATCCTGCCCCAGGGCTGAGCTCTGCCACCCCAAACCAGGGAGAAAGCCCAGGATGGGGATGCCCCCTGGCCTTGGGGAAGGATAGGTTTGGATCTTGCTTCCCTCCCAGCAGAGAGGCTTCTCAGCATCAGTGCTCCCACACCACAAACAAATCATAGAATGATTTGGGTTGGAAGGGTTAGTTAGATGGTCTTTAGGGTCCCTTGCAACCCAAACTATCTTAAGGCTCTATCAAACTTCTCCCCTTGCAGAACCACAGCAACTCCGACATCATTTCCATCGACTGTGATGTGAAATTAGCCTCCAACGAGGAGATGAACTTGCACTTGCGTGGCAACCTGTGGATGAAGTCTCTGAAAGCAGTAAGTCCTCCCAAAAGTGGACACGTGGCTTCTGAGGAAAAAATCCTCCACGGGAGCCTTCACACCATGAAAACCTGGGGTTTTCTTCCCTCTCCTGCAATTCCCTTCCACTCCAGGAAGCCCAGACACGTGTGAAGAGACTTTTGTTTGCAAATTCTACCTACCCCACCAGTGTGTACATCCAACATCCCACAAATCACCTCACTGGGAGGGAGGGAGGGGTTTAATCCCAAGCTGCCTTTTTTGGGGCAGTTCAGCCACATTCACTACCTGACCTGCACCGTCCTTCCCCCCGCGGATACGCGTCACCCCCAACGGGGATGCAAAGCCCTGGGGAGCAAAAACGTGGGGAGCAAAGCCATCGGGGGGGCACCCAGCTGGGGTGCTAGGTCCTTGCCCACCAGGGATGGTCATGCCCAGCGTCTCTTTGTGCAGCTGAAGTTCAGGGCACTGAAGCTCAGCACCACCGCCCTGCTCCAGCGCCGCTTCGGGAGCCCCTTCATCTTCCGCGAGGAGGATCCCAGCCGCCAGGTGAGACCCCCCCACAGGGACCCCGGCAGCTTTGGGAACGCTGCAGCACTCTGCTCTGATCCCAGTGGGGAAAAAAAACCCTGGGGATGGCAGTCCCTGGGGTGACACAGCTCTGCAGAGCCCCGAGCAGCTCGGTGCAGCTGTGAGCAGGCGGCTCCAATCCCAGCGTCACGGGGCTGAGCAGGGAAAAGCTGAGCCAGAGGGTTGGGGGGTGGGGTGGGCACCTTCTCCAGCATCTCCCCAGAGGATGGGGGATGCTCAGTGTGCCACCCCACACCCCCCACGCCCTGCCCACTCAGCTCTTGCACCCAGCAGCATCTTCAACTGCTCTTTCCTCACAGATAACCTTTGAAATCTCCAAGCCTGAGGAGTGGCAGATTCCCTTCTGGATCATCGTGGGGAGCACCTTAGGAGGGCTGCTGCTCCTGGCCCTGCTCGTCCTCGTGCTCTGGAAGGTGAGTAGCTCTTGAGGGAGACCCCCAGGCCTGGAGGGACCCCCTGCTCCCCACCTCCCTCAGCCCCTTGGCACTGTTGGGCATCACAAAAGTCCCTCTAACCTGTTTCTTCTTCCATATTGTTTGTATTAATATCATACATGAATATAGTGCATAGATTAGTGTTCATGTTCATATCAGGCTGATAGGAATGACATGCAATACAGTAAAACTAACCTATGAACATTAATATTAATGATATGCAATATATTTATATTGAGTCTATGTGGTATATGTAATAATGTATCTATGTGGTGTAAATTGAGAGGGGCGATTTAGGTTAGATATTGGGAAGAAATTCTTCACTCTAAGGGTGGTGAAAACTGGGATGGGTTCCCCAGGGAGGTTGTTGTTGCCCCATCCCTGGAGGTTTTTCAGGCCAGGTTGGATGAGTTTTTGTGCAGCCTGGTCTGGTGGTTCCCTGCTCATGGCAGGAACTTGCACTTGCGTGGCAACCTGTGGATGAAGTCTCTGAAAGCAGTAAGTCCTCCCAAAAGTGGACACGTGGCTTCTGAGGAAAAAATCCTCCACGGGAGCCTTCACACCATGAAAACCTGGGGTTTTCTTCCCTCTCCTGCAATTCCCTTCCACTCCAGGAAGCCCAGACACGTGTGAAGAGACTTTTGTTTGCAAATTCTACCTACCCCACCAGTGTGTACATCCAACATCCCACAAATCACCTCACTGGGAGGGAGGGAGGGGTTTAATCCCAAGCTGCCTTTCTTGGGGCAGTTCAGCCACATTCACTACCTGACCTGCACCGTCCTTCCCCCCGCGGATACGCGTCACCCCCAACGGGGATGCAAAGCCCTGGGGAGCAAAAACGTGGGGAGCAAAGCCATCGGGGGGGCACCCAGCTGGGGTGCTAGGTCCTTGCCCACCAGGGATGGTCATGCCCAGCGTCTCTTTGTGCAGCTGAAGTTCAGGGCACTGAAGCTCAGCACCACCGCCCTGCTCCAGCGCCGCTTCGGGAGCCCCTTCATCTTCCGCGAGGAGGATCCCAGCCGCCAGGTGAGACCCCCCCACAGGGACCCCGGCAGCTTTGGGAACGCTGCAGCACTCTGCTCTGATCCCAGTGGGGAAAAAAAACCCTGGGGATGGCAGTCCCTGGGGTGACACAGCTCTGCAGAGCCCCGAGCAGCTCGGTGCAGCTGTGAGCAGGCGGCTCCAATCCCAGCGTCACGGGGCTGAGCAGGGAAAAGCTGAGCCAGAGGGTTGGGGGGTGGGGTGGGCACCTTCTCCAGCATCTCCCCAGAGGATGGGGGATGCTCAGTGTGCCACCCCACACCCCCCACGCCCTGCCCACTCAGCTCTTGCACCCAGCAGCATCTTCAACTGCTCTTTCCTCACAGATAACCTTTGAAATCTCCAAGCCTGAGGAGTGGCAGATTCCCTTCTGGATCATCGTGGGGAGCACCTTAGGGGGGCTGCTGCTCCTGGCCCTGCTCGTCCTCGTGCTCTGGAAGGTGAGTAGCTCTTGAGGGAGACCCCCAGGCCTGGAGGGACCCCCTGCTCCCCACCTCCCTCAGCCCCTTGGCACTGTTGGGCATCACAAAAGTCCCTCTAACCTGTTTCTTCTTCCATATTGTTTGTATTAATATCATACATGAATATAGTGCATAGATTAGTGTTCATGTTCATATCAGGCTGATAGGAATGACATGCAATACAGTAAAACTAACCTATGAACATTAATATTAATGATATGCAATATATTTATATTGAGTCTATGTGGTATATGTAATAATGTATCTATGTGGTGTAAATTGAGAGGGGCGATTTAGGTTAGATATTGGGAAGAAATTCTTCACTCTAAGGGTGGTGAAAACTGGGATGGGTTCCCCAGGGAGGTTGTTGTTGCCCCATCCCTGGAGGTTTTTCAGGCCAGGTTGGATGAGTTTTTGTGCAGCCTGGTCTGGTGGTTCCCTGCTCATGGCAGGGGGGTTGGAACTGGATGATCTTTAAGGTCCCTTCCAACCTTCATGATTCCATGATTCTATTAATGTTAACATGGAGACACCTGCAGTAATGATAAATTATATTGATCCATGTGTTGGGACCATTTCTGTTTAACATCTTTACTGATGATCTCGATAAGGACACAGAGTGCATTATCAGTGAGTTTGCAGGTGCCATCAAGCTGGGCAGGAGTGTTGCTCTGCGTGAGGATGGGGAAGCTCTACAGAGAGACTTGGATAGATTAGATCCTTGGGCTGATGTCAATGGTCTGGGCTTCAACAAGGCCACTTGCTGGGTTTAAGCACAGAAGTAGCTCTGGATTTCAGCTGGGCACTAACATCTTTTTTGAGCAATGCAAGGTCCTGGGGGTTCTCATTGACAAGAGGCTGAATATGAGCCAGTGTGTGTCCAGGTGGCCAAGAAAGCCCATGGCATCCTGGCTTGTCTTAGAAGTGGTGTGACCAGCAGAGTGGAGAGGCCATTGTCACCCTGTGCTCAGCATTGGTGAGGCCAGACCTGGAGTTTTGTGTTCAGTTTTGGGCACCTCAGTTCAAGAGAGATCTCAAAGTGCTGGAGCCAGGACAGAGGAGGCAACGAAGGTGGTGAAGGGCCTGGAGAATCAATCCGATAAATAAGGCTTGAAGGAGCTGGGAATGTTTAGGTTGAGAAAGGGGAGGCTGAGGGGAGACCTCATCAGTCTCTGCAACTACCTGAGAGGTCATTGTAGAGAGGTTGGTGCTGTTCTCTTCTCCCAGGTGATTGGTGACAGAACCAGAGGGAAGGGCTTCAAGCTGCACCAGGGCAGGGTCAGACTGGACATTAGGAACAATTTTTTGACAGCAAGAGTGGTCAGACACTGGCACAGGCTGCCCAAGGAGGTGGTAGAGTCCTCATCCCTGGGTGTGCTTAAGGGTCGTTTGGATGTGGTGTTGGTGGATGTGGTTTAGGGGAGAACTTTGTAGAGCAGGGATGATGGTTGGACTCGGTGATCCCGAGGGGCTTTTCCAATCTGAACAGTTGTAGAATGTGTCCCATTTATGTTACATACACTGTATTACGAGACACTCTCGTGCACTGATGAAAAGAAAGCTGCTCCCCAGCCAGCAGCTGAAGGGATGATGGGCTTTTCCTCTTTTCCTCTCCCACCCCACAGCTCGGGTTCTTCAAGCGCGGGATGCGCCGGCGGGCGGAGCAGCGGGAACGGAGCGCCCAGGGGCTGCAGTGATGCTGCCGGGACCCCCACACCCCTCCCCGGGGACAGAGCCAAGGACCACCTGGATGCTGAGGGATTTGGGGATGCTGAGCTCCTGTTTGCACCAAAGCTTCAGCCCTTTGCATGAAATCACCTCAACGGGACTGAAAGAAAAGTGAAACCCCCCTACGTGCAGCGACAAAGACCCCCAACTCGGGGGGGAGGGGGGTTTGTGAGGAGGTGGGAGCAGAGGGGGGGAAAGGGAGGCACCAAATCAACCTGCCCTGTAACCCGGGGCAAACTGTGGGGCTGCCAAACGCTGTACAAAAGAAATAATAGCCTTGACACCTGAGGGTGGCTGAGCTGCTGCAGCCCCCGGGCCCTGCTGGCCCCGCTCCCAAACTGCCTCCATGTTCCTGACCCGCAGCCATCGGGCTGGAGACCTTCATTTGCTGCCTTCTTCATGCACTGACTACACCCCCGAGCAAGTCCAAGCACCTTAATGCCAATCTCCAGTGTCCAGCTGTACAGACTGAGTTTAAAACAAAAGAAAACAACATTCGCCTGTTTAAGAGGAGGAGAAAAAAAAAAAAATCAATTAAAAAACCCCCCAAAATTTAAAAAGTAACATAAGAAAAACTACAGTTTGAAGCTTTTCCTAAAACTTGAGCAGTTTTGAAGAGCTTGTGTCCAGCAAGGGCCCACTTGTGTGTCATATTTTGTACATAGTTGGTGTCACATGAAGCCAGACGGTCGGTGCTGTTTGACCAAAATCTTCCCCTTTTTTGCATAACAGAATTATTTATGCTAATATTAATTTTATGGATGAGAAGAAAGCATATGTCCTCTGGATGTGTAATGAAGTTTGTTGAATACTGTCCTAGTATTTTTTAAGGATTAAAAAATACAATCTTTAAAAAAATGAAAAAATAAGGGGGGTGGCCTCCTGTGTGTGCTCACTCACTGCTGCGGTGCAGGACGAGGGTGGGGAGGGATGGGGCTCAGAATTTTTCCCCTCCACTTATCTATATCTATCTATCTATCTATCTATCTATCTACTTATGTATCTGCCTATATATCTACCTCTCTATTTATCTCTCTACTTCTCTGTGTCTATCTATCTATCTATATCTATCTATCTATCTATCTATCTATCTATCTATCTATCTATCTATCTACTTATATATCTATGTATCTACCTCTCTATTTATCTCTCTACTTCTGTGTCTATCTATATCTATCTATTTATCATGTGTGTCTATTTATCTACCTATATATTTATCTATGTGTATATCTATCTGTATATTTTTCTTTCTTCTTTCTTTCTTTTCTTTCTTTCTTTCTTTCTTTCTTTCTTTCTTTCTTTCTTTCTTTCTTTCTTTCTTTCTTTCTTTCTTTCTTTCTTTCTTTCTTTCGTTCTTTCTCTTTCTTTCTTTCTTTCTTTCTTTCTTTCTTTCTTTCTTTCTTTCTTTCTTTCTTTCTTTCTTTCTTTCTTTCTTTCTTTCTTTCTTTCTTTTCTTTCTTTTTCTTTCTTTCTTTTTCTTCTTTCCTTTCTTTCTTCTTTCCTTTCTCTTTTTCTTTTTCTTTCTTTCTCTTCCTTTCTCTTCCTTTCTCTTCCTTTCTCGCTTTCTCTTTCTCTCTGCATGTGTCTATATCTATGTATATCTTTATCTACGTGTATATCTATCTGTCCATATATTTATCTCTATATATCTTTCTCTCTCTATGTGTACACCTATCTGTCAATCTGTATATGAATCTATCTGTATATCTATCTCTCTCTCTACCTACATATCTATCTGTATATCTCTATCTATCTGTCTGTGTGCATCTATGTGTATATTTATCTATTTATCCATGTGTACATCTATCTATCTATCTATCTATCTATCTATCTATCTATCTATCTATCTATCTTCCATCTACCTACCTACCCTACCTACCTACCTACCTACCTACCTACCTACCTACCTACTATGACTTAAACATTTGTTTTGTGCACTTCCACCAGCCAGGCTAAAAACTGCCACTAAATTCTCAGCAAAGTACAAAACTGCAGCTGTCCTGATGGCTTCAGAGAGCTCCACCTCAGCAGGCAGGAGGAGGACATGGAAGGTGATGACTGAAAGCTGTGGTTTTCAAGCACAGCAGCCCAGCCCACCTGAGGTACCAGTGACACATTTTTCATTTTAGGAGCTACTTTCTAGGAGAGTCAAGTTTGCAGCCTAGAAGACACAAGATTCCTAAAGCTTTTCCCTTGAAGGAGCCACAACATCCAGTTATGGCACCAGGCAAATCTAAGCCACACTCATCTTCTCAGCACTAGACAGAAATCAAGATTTCAGAGCTAATTCCACATTCAATGTTTATTTATTTGTAATACAAATAGAAACGTGTGCCCAAATCTCACCTTAAAGTTCTACCCAGATTGTTAAAAAAACAACAAAACAACAACAAACAAAACCCTAGAACATTCTTTCATCCTCTGACAGTTAAAAAGCTGCATTTAAAATAAAAGAGTTTTCAGTAGCCTGTCAAAACAAGTGACATTTTACTGTCGGAGTATCTGCAACTTCTACCAAGGAGAAGCACTTTCTCAAGCAACAGGGTCATTATACAATCAGTTGCTTATCATAAAAGATCTTATGATAGGATTAATTTTTTAAAAATCAGTTTTCATAGAGATTTTCCATAACGAAAGGAGTAAAAATCATGAGGAAAAAAATAAAAATAAAAATAATAATCCTCAAGTCCAATTCAGGGAGGCACAGACTCCACCCTTCTTGGAGAAGCCAGTTTCAAGCAGGGTCCTGCTCCAGAGGAAGACTCTCTCTTTGGCTCCAGACCACTCCGTTAGGAAGATACAGCATTTGGGATCCAAGAGTGCAGTTTGACAAACTTTGAGTCAAAAAAAGGTGCGTGTTGATCGTTGAAACAACAACAGAAAACAACCAGTGATAAAGCATTTTGAAATGTTGGGACACACACAAACACAAATACCCTACCCATTTTCTAGGTATCCATGCATGATTTTCTAGATGAGCAACTTAGCTACATGAAAAGAAACCATGACTCTGGTTCATTTCGGTCAATGTGCAAGTTCTTTTTTCCAGAGTTATTCATTACTTACTGTAGTAGCATAAATGAAGAGCTTGATACTTCAGCTGTTACTAGATGAACATACCATGGCTGAATTTAAACCTGTATTTCCTAACAGAGCATTCCATACGTCTGTAGCTGTTGATAACTGCTGTTCAAAATTTAATTTAAAAAAAAAATCATCATCATCATTAAAATGTTACCAACATCTTCAGCATTAACTGAAAGGCAGAAAAAGATGGTGAGGTAAGAGAGCAACGGGCTGCTCTGCAGGTCCAGACTTCACTTTTAACCAACTACCACGTAATTTCCAACTGGTTTTTTCCCACCTCACTCCAAGAAATTGTAGAATTTGCAAAGCTAAGAGGGTTGAGAGGGGCTTTCAGAGGTGCCTTTGGAAATGGCTTCCTAAAGGCTGCAAATCCAAAGTGGAGATGTGCATTGGTACCAAAACATTCTGCACAAGTTACAGTGGGATTCGTTTTGCTTATAAAAACAAACAAACACCAAACCAAGAGATAATGAAGCGATTCTTTCAACTAAAAGAAATGACCAACATCTCAAACATCAGGTTTGACTACAGGAAAATGATGTGGCTTTTTCCACGCCCCCCCCCACCCCAAGATCTGAGGCTGCAGCTCCAAATCCAGAGGAGCCCAAAACCAAAAGACTAGAGAGAAACAGCAGCTGTACTCTGCTGTCTGCAGTCAAGGTCATCCCAGGTAGCACCACCACAAAGGATTTTTACGTAGCCTAGTGGAACTTGACAAAGTCTTCCAGAGTTCTAGGGATCTGGTTTTGGTAGCTGATGTTATAGATCCGTACTGCTCGGGCAGCCAGGCACTTGAGACTCAGCTTCATTTGAGTTTTAAGGAGTATTTCAGACACCCCTGTGGTACTTTTATCAAGAGGGGTCTTCTTCTGCTTGTTCGTCATGTCTGTGTGAGCACCAGCCTCCACCAGGCTAATGATGATGGAATGCAACGTCAAGAAGTCACTGATGGGCCTGTGGTATTGGACAATGATGTGGAGAGGACTGTTTCCTTCGTTGTCCACGGCGTTCACATCAGCACCACAATCCAGCAGGAGCTTTGTCACCAGGGCGTTGGGGAAGCTGCAGACGTCGTTGGTGTGGAAGTCGTCGACGGGGGTGCTGGAATTGACGGCGTGGTGGAGCAGGCTGGAGCCATCCCGGGTCCTGGGGTCCAGGTGGATCAGGTTGTAAATCTGCTTGTTGATTCGCGACTGATCCTCTTCGCTGCACTGGGTCTTGGTAGAGATGCAGACCAAGTAGAGAAAGGTGAAAATGTTGCACTCGTAGTTGTCCATGGCGGTGTGGATGTCGGAGTCCTGGGTGGTTTTGATGCGGGACATGCCTTGTTCTATCTCCAAGACGCTGCACCTCAGGACGCTCTCGATGTCCTTGGCCTTCACGGGCTCGTTTAAGTGGATCATCTGAGAAAAGACCTGGGCAAACCTCAGGAGGTCCTTATGAGTGTTCCTGTTGCCCTTCTGCCTCAGGTGCAGGGCGTGGAGCCACAGCTTGATGCACTGCTCAAACTCCATGTTATCTGCATAAACAGCCCCCCGGTAAATAATGGGGTGAGACACATCGATGTTGTCCGAGCCCAGAATCCTCTCCCGCACGATGAGGCCTTCCATGTGAAGGGCATCTCTGTCCTGCCTGATGGACTCTAATTCCTGAGGAGTCCTGCATTCAGTCCTGTTCCCATAAGCTTCAATTTGTGGAAGAACTTCCTTTTCAATGATATTCTGGCTGTCCCGGTACCTCTCCAGCATGGCTAAATATAAATAGTGGTAGGTCTTCATGATATCGTAGTTCTCCCTGTCATTTGCAAACGAGGCACCCAGCAGTTCCAGAGCCTCGATGCGGCTCCTCCGGTCGCAGTCGGCATGAGCCAGCAGCAGCTCCACGACATCAGCCTTGCAGCTCTCAGCTGCCACCTTCAGCGGAGTCATCCCGTGGCCGTTGACCATCATGGCTGCCTTCCACTTGACCAGCTCCCTCACGATCTCCAGGTGACCCGCCTCGGCCGCGAAGTGCAGGGCGGTGGCCCCGCAGTGGGCCTTGGCGTTGGGGTCAGCATGCTGCTCCAGCAGGTACCTCACCACGTCCGTGTGGCCCTTGTAGGCCGCGATCATCAGGCACGTGTTGTCGTACTTGTTGGCGATGCTGATGTTGGCGTTGTTCTCCACCAGGTACTTGACGATGTCCAGGCGGCCATCGAAGCAGGCGGCCCGCAGCGGGGTGGAGTTGGTCACCGTGGTGTGGTTGACGTTGGCGCCGTGACTCACCAGCAGCTTGACCACCTCAAAGTGCCCGGCCCCCGCTGCGCACCACAGCGCCGTGGCGCCGTCGATCACGAAGCTGCGAGAGGCAGAAACGACAAGTTCAGCTCCCACAGCACAGGCACCCACACGCCCACCCGCAGGGCTTTTATGGCCATCCTTTTGTTTTTTGCACTCGGAGGACCTCGCTGGGGTAGCCCAGGTAAAAGAAGGAGAGACTCACCGAGCACACAGGGCTCCCGAGGAAAGAAGCACTGGAGGCTGAAACTTCCCAGCAGCCAAGGGATTTAGACACATTTTGCACTTCCCAGGGCTGCTGTGAAGATCCCACCTGCAAGCTCCAACCCTCGGAGGTCTCAGGAAGCAAGAGTTACAAAAATTCCTGCTCCTGGGATGCCTCGTGCCAGAAACCGACACGTGAAAGAAAGACAGAAAATTTAACATTTTGCACCCCGACACCAAAGCCCAAAGTCAGACACGA
>NW_009952821.1:125962-128228 GCF_000747805.2 Chaetura pelagica | reverse complement strand
CTGAGCTGCACCACTGCCCCCCTTCCTGCTGGGCTGACACCCTTCCTGCTGGGAGAAGGAAGGCAGAGCAGCAGCCTGGTTACACAAACACAACCCCAGGAACAAGATGAAGGTGAAAAAAGCAGAAGTTGTTCTGAGCTGGGCTGTTCAGAGGGCTGGGTCAGGCAGCTCAGGACAGGGAACTTCTGCAAAGCTTTCTACAGCTGCTTTCATTCCCAAATCCAGCAAGAGAAAGAGAAAGGCTGATGCCCTTTCTATACATAGAATCACAGAACCTCATAGAATCATAGAATCACAGAATCATAGAGGTTGCAAGGGACCTCTGAAGATCAAGTCCAAACCCCTGCTGCAGCAGGAACACCCAGGGCAGGTCACACAGGAACATGTCCAGACGGGTCTGAAAGCCTCCAGAGAAGGAGACTCCACAACCTCTCTGGGCAGCCTGTCCCATTCCCCTGGTTTCTGAAACAGCACCTGAACACAGACACAGCAGCACCCACCCCAGGCACAACAGAATCACCAAGGAGGGACAAATCTCTTCTTTCTCTCTGGCCAAAGAGCCATGCTGCTCACAGGTAAAGTACCACAAGATGACAACTTGATGTTACCGGTGATTTCTATCATTTCACAGTTTCTGTGTAGCTCAATGGGGACACCTGTGTGGCTGCTGGCAAATCCAACATCTCTAGACAACATTTCAGAGGCTGTTTCAAGAGCCCTGGCACAGAGATGCTTGCACTTTCACCCACAGCAAGAAGCTCCTTATGTTGTCAATAACTTCTATAAAATACTTCTTTATTAAAACAAGAGGAAAGTCAGGGCCTAGGATTTGATAACAAACGTTTTGCAGGTCCATTGGTAGAGGTCAAAAGCCCAGAGGCCAAACAAGGGAGCTGCTGTGCCAACCTTATCTCCAGAGGACGTGGGATCAGGCGCCTCCTCCTCTCCCGACTCCCAGTGTGCCCATTGTGTCCCAGACAACACTGCCTTTCATCTGCCCCAGCAGAGGCTCTGCAAGCAGCTCATCATCCCACCCAGGCACAGCAAGGGGAAAATTCAGCAGCAGGAAGAGGGGTGACAGCCCCTCCTATCACCTTCCATCAACACAGGCCCTTCCTTTCGCTAAACCCAGGGCAGATCCTCGGCCTGGTATGCTCAACCAGTTTTTGCTGGTGGAAAAAAGGGCTGGATGAAAAGAAGAAAGAAGAAAAAAACCACAAACACCAAACCACAGAGGGAAGCCAGTTCCTCCCCCCTCATTTAGCATGTAAGAACCAAGCCAGACTCTCCCTGGGCCAGGTGGAGCTTAACTCCAGCTCCTGGGGCAGGAGCCAGATGAAAGGTGTGGGGCAGGGACCCGTGATGATGAGCTCTCCTCTCTGTGCCAGCTACCTGCAAAACCTGAAGTGGCTGAAAAGACCAACCCACCTTCAGGATTAGTCAGCCCTGGGTTAGACTGACACACGGGCAAGGCCCTGATGAGCACACTGGGAGGTTAAAAACATTCCTCCTTCCTTCTGTGGCAGCAGTGTTCTGCCCGGGACACCCTCCTGGAGATCTCAGCAGGCCTTCTCCACTCCCAGCAGCACCAACAGCACAGCCCTGGCCAGGACCCAGCCGAGGGCCAGGGACCCCCTGCCCTTCCTTTCTCCCCTTCCTGTCCTAAAACACCACATTTTGCACCAGCAAGGAAGGGATGTTCCTCTGCAAAAAAAGACTGGACTAGATGATCCTTGAGGTTCTTTCCGACCTGGCATTCTGTGATTCTGTGTCTGGGCTAGACAGCAGAAAACCCTCAACTTGAGCAAGAGGTCTGGCTCCTGGTATGCAGGGACCACCCTGCCCTAACCCAGCAACTGCTGTCGCCTCTGGTGACAACATGACAGAAAAGGCCATTTTGGCACAGCAAGTGAGTTCTCCAGGCTGCAGTGAATATTTTTCTGTCTACATTTTCAGATAACGGGATCTGCAGGTTGAGGGAGGGGACTGTCCCCTCTCCTTCACTTTGGTGAGACCCCCATGCAGGGCTGGGTCCAGCTCTGGGGTCCCCAACACCAGAAGGACATGGAGCTGATGGAGCGAGTCCCAAAGGATGCCACAGAGATGATCCCAGGGCTGGAGCAGCTCTGCTCTGGAGCCAGGCTGGGAGAGCTGGGGTGTTCAGCCTGGAGAAGAGAAGGCTCCAGGGAGACCTTAGAGCAGCTTCCAGTGCCTGAAGGGGCTCCAGGAAAGCTGGGGAGGGGCTTGGGACAAGGGCAGGGAGGGA
>NW_009952821.1:122725-125096 GCF_000747805.2 Chaetura pelagica | reverse complement strand
GGGGGTGTGACCTCCCCTGGGCTGGGGGGGTTGGATGGGCCGGGATGGGGGGGTTGGATTGGGCTGATCCGTGCCAGGGCTGGGTTTGTCTGGTTCAGTTCGTTGGGTCTTGTTAGAAATGAAATGTAGTGTTGAATTTGCATTCTAGTGTTAGAAACAGTGTCGGGCTTGGTTTATATCTATCTATCTATCTATCTATCTATCTATCTATCTATCTATCTATCTATCTATCTATCTATCTATCTATCTATCTATCTATCTTTATATCGCTATCTATCTATATCTATCTATCTATCTCTATATGTCTATATCTATATATCTATATCTATATCTATCTATATATCTATCTATCTATATCTATCCATATCTATCTATATCTATCTATCTATCTATCTATCTATCTATCTATCTATCTATCTATCTATCTATCTATCTATCTATCTATCTATCTATCTCTATCTATCTATATCTATATCTATGGCTATCTATTTATAGCTATCTATCTATAGCTATCTATATCACCCTATAGCTATCTATTTATAGCTATCTATCTATATCTATATCTATCTATCTATGGCTATCTATTTATAGCTATCTATTTATAGCTATCTATCTATATCTATATCTATCTATCTATAGCTATCTATGTGTCTATCTGTCTATCTATCTATCTATCTATCTATCTATCTATCTATCTATATCTCTATCTATCTACCTCTCCTAGTGTTAGAAATTTATAGTTTGTTTGAGATAAGTGAGGTCTCTGACACCAGGAGTGGTTTAAATATCTAGTTAGTTTGAGGTAAGTGAGATACCTGCACATTCCAAGGACACCAGGAGGGGTTTATGGCCCGAGAAACTGAGGGAGAGAATTGGGCTCCATCTGGGGATCCCAGCATGGAGCAGGATTTGTGGCCCAAGATAAGACCCAACAAAGCCACTTCTATATTGCTCCTCAGGGCAGGATGACACCAGTGGGTTTGTTAATTGGGGAGACAACCCAAGGGGCAAGAAAGGTGAAAATTTTACCCTAAAAGGTAAAAAGTAACCTGCTAGAATGGAATGTGTGAACAGGGGCGGGAAACAGGATCATCTGAAGTGTGGGATGGGCTATGAGCCCTGGAGTGCCCAGCCAGTGGGGAAACAGGGGAGGGAACTTTGGGAATAGGGAATATAACCCGTTATTCACCTGCCTGTGGGTGCACCTACTTGTTTAGGACACCCATTCTTGCAAGAATGTAAATAAACTGCTTCCTTGAAGGCTCTGTGGGGGCCTGTTCATTGGCGTGACAAACATTTCTCACAAGAAGGGAACAGCAGCTTCCATGGCCTCATCCAGGCTCAGGGACAGCACGACCAGCCTGGCTCCACACCTGCCAGCTCCACCAGGAGCTGCAGGCAGCCCAGCTGCTCCCCCCTGCTCACAGACCACCCCCCAGAGCCCCCAGACCCCCCAGCAGCCGCCGGGCAGGCAGGACCAGCTCAGCTGCAGCCGGGGAGGTGACACGCGACCTGCCCTGCCTGCCGCCCGCCTTTGTTTGCAGGGGGATTTGATACCGGCCCCATGAATTCTTCATTCCAAACCGTGGAACTGGAGCTGCTGCCCTGGGTGGGAGGTTTCTGGCTGTGTGTTGTGCGTGGGAGCAGGGCCAGGAGGGGCCCTGGGGAGCCCAGAGGGAAAGGAGTCAGGGCACAGGCAGCTTTTAACAGCCCTGCAGTGCAAGGTGCTGCACAAGGAGCAGGGTTCCGTGGTACATTGAAGTGGAACCCGTCTCCACGACCTCAACAACCTCCCCCACCTCTCTGGGGTATTTTTTCCCAACCGGTGCCACCCGTGGGTTAGCACAGCTGAGCAAAGAGGCTGAGCTCCCTCCTCTGCAGCATCTCAGAACCCCGCAGGCCTCTGGTGTGTCCAGCTCCCTGCTGAAGGGCTCAGGGCACCCACCCTGTGCCCCCTGCCCAGCAGCACACCCCACACCACAGCCCTGCTGCTCCCAAACGCAGAACCCTCAAGGACAAGTCCCAAGGGGTGCCAGTCTTGCCCTGCTTCCCACCTCTGCCCACGAGTTGTCCTGAGCTGACGTTTCCCCTGGGAACGGGACACGAGTTCTCTCATTCCAGGGCAACTTCCATTAACCCTCAGGCTTCCAACGCCCCAGGGATTGCACGGGACAACTTGTGTTTCTCCCTGGCATTCCCTGCCTGCCTTTCGCCCCCTCCGGCTCCCACTTCACACCGCTCTGCGGGCAGGGACCTCACAGACCACCCAGCTCCCCCCAAAACGAACCCCCAGACCGGGCTGCACGAAACCTCTCCCAGCCTGTCCTTAAAAACCAGGCACGGGGCCACAACCCCGCCCGGAAAGCGGAGA
>NW_009952821.1:114694-121763 GCF_000747805.2 Chaetura pelagica | reverse complement strand
TCTACCCGGGCAGGTGGGTGAAGCGGCACGGGAATGGGAACGGGAACCTCCCGCCTTTACCCTTCCCGCCTGATCCTGCCCCAAATCCAGCCTCCCCCAGCTCCCACCAGCACCTCCCAGCCCCATCCCAGCTCCCACCAGCCCTCCCAGCCCCATCCCGGGTCACACCACATCCAGGATGGCTGTGGTTTTCCAGGGTATCCCAGAGGATCGCGGTTCCCCTCCCCGGGCACAGCACCACGGCCGGGTCCAGGTCACCCTGGCTTACCTGGGGGAGGGTTTGACAGGTGCTTCCTGGAGCCACATCTCTCCCAGCTCATCCCAGGCATTCCCAGCTCACCCAGGGCACCACCGTGTCCTCCACCCATCCCTCAGGTCTGGACCGTGGGCTCAGGTTGTGCAAACTGGTGGCTGACACCCCGTGCTGGTCTCCACACCTCAGGAGAGCAATTCACCTGCTTCTCCCATCAGAAGGTGAAGGTCCAGTGGTGCTGGAAAGGTTATTTAATGGACAGGCTTTGCTCTGCAGAGGATCTTCAGAGTGGGAGATGAAGGTGACTGTGTCCAGAGCATCCCTGAGCTGGAGCAGCACCAGGCATGGATGCAGTTCTAGCCTTCAGCAGAAGTGCCACGGGAGTTGAATTTTGCTTTGTCATGCAAAAGTTAAAAATAGTTGCACTTAATTCAGCACTTAAGCTTTTCATCCTGCTTTTGTGCTCACTTCTCAGCCAGGAAGAGCCTCCTGATGGGGACGTGCCAGTTTGATCAACCACGCTTTGCCTTTCTCTCCTGCCTCCCCTCTCTTTGGTTTCTCAACTTTGCTGTTACTCCACAGATCCCGAAAAGCCTGGAGATGTGCCAGCAGCCAGGCAAGCCCAGGTTGTGGGATGCAGACCTGGAGCCTGGTCCCTGCCTCCTCAGAAACCTGCTACGTGGCTCCAGGCTGATAGTGTCACCTCTGTCACCTCTAGGCACGGGTCGGTCAAGAGCGAGGACACCTTCAAGACCTCCCCGTTCCACCTGGATCTGTGGTTCTACTTCACCCTGCAGAACTGGGTGCTGGACTTTGGGCGCCCCATTGCCATGGTGAGTGTGGCAGAGGCAGCACTGGATAGAGGGGAGCAGAGCTGGGGCTGTCTTCTAGACCAGAGGGACACCCTTGAGATGAGTACACTGCAATGTACTGGTAGAACTGGTACCAAGCGTGTTGCTCCAGTCACAGGGAAGGCCTGGGAAGCTTGTTCCATCTCACACCTTTATGTTTTCATAACAAAAAGTTACCTGGAGAGCTTCCTACTGCTCTTCCCCATACCTTGGCTGTGTCTCCAGAGCCTGGCACTCCTGCTCTCCAGGTAATGCAGGGCAGGAGTGGTCATTGCCCTCAAACATACACTGACATCCTTTCCCCTCCCCATCTCCTCAGATCATCCTACCTTTGGAGTGGTTTCCTCTCAACAAACCAAGTGCTGGGGATTACTTCCACATGGCTTACAATGTCATCACACCCTTTCTTCTGCTCAAGGTAAACCTGGAGCTGCAGACCTGGTGCTTGCTTTTTAAAATACTGCTGGTTGGAAAAGCAGGGCAAACAACATGGCTTTGGAAAGGCCTGATGAACAAATGTGGGTTATTCACAAAGTCCTGCAAGTGATCTGGCCCCGTGGTACATTAGAGGCTTGTCCCTCCAGAGGGAATTTGTTGGTGCCACCTTTTAAAGAGCAAAGCAGGGACCCCCTTCATATAACTCAATTTCTTGCACTTACAAAGCAAATCACTTCCCCCAGGAACTCTGGATTCAGATCCCTCCTCCCTGGCTGGGCCAAAGCAGATTCTTAAGATTAATTCTTGACTTAAAAGACCTTATGAGACAGCTGGAACTAGAGTAGATTTTCTAAATTGTCCAGAGCTTAATTACACTTGCTCTTCAACATCAGAATTGTATCTTTAGCTGGAATTTATTGAGCTTCAGCTGCCAGCCTGGATGGTGTGAACCATTTATGAGGTTAAAGACTGTGGTATCCTTAGAAATCTCCTATTAAATCCTCAGCAGCCAGAAGATACAAGAAAGCAATTATAAATATATTTTAACCTTCATTAGCTAGAAATTGAGTTATATCCTAAGATGTGGATGATTCTCTCTCTTCCCTGAGTCTGGCTGGAAGATTTTAAATACTGGTGTGGCCAAAAAGGAATGTTCAGGACCTTTGGGGGGTGTGAAAGCTCTGGAGGTTGGTCTGACCCCTCACAGCCTGACACAGCCCATTCCTGCAGGCTGGGTGCTCCCCAGGGTAAAAATTCCCATCTTGGACCATCCCTGGCAGCACAGCAGGTTCTGATACACAGAACAAAGCTGTTTGTTACTCAGGACACATTTCTGTCAGCCAGCGTCCCCTCGAAGATTGTGTCCCACTGTCCTTCTCCATCAGACAAGAGCTTTCCTGGACCTTGTGGTCACCTCATCTGACTCCTCTGACGTCCCTAGAGCAGTTACAGAGAGAGGGAAAGTTAAGCTGCAAAATTAAATAGAAATAAGGAGCTTTTCAGTGTTTATGAAGGGCTGCAAAGCTGATTTGGCAGCAGGGAGGCGGGAGGTGAAGGTGGCCCCAGCTGATCCCCAGGCTGGGCTGATGTGTCCCCCCCCTCTCTTCCCAGGTCTGGCTTGGCTGCTTGAGCTGGGATTTGTGTCTTTCAAGGTCTTTGGCAGCTGAGGGGGGAGCTCCTTTCCTTCTGCTCCTCAATCCCAACTGGGCTTGCAGGAGCTGGCCCCAGGCTCTGAGTAACCCGGGGTCCTGGCCAGCCTCCCCAGCCCTGAGCAGACCAGGAGGTGGTGCAGGCAGAGCCCACCACTGAAGCCAGCATTCCAAAGGTTGTCTCAACTGGTTTTGCTGGTCATCAGGTATTTCTAGACGTGGCTTTAAATGCAGCTTCCTCTGTAGAAGCAGATACACAGAGAGGCGAGTCCAGTTCCAGCAGGAAGAAATCAAAACTCCCCAAACAGTTCAAGAAAAGTCCTTGGAAATTATCAAGGATTTATGAAGGAGCAAGTGTCTGTTGGCCAGGGGAGCGAGGTGCCTGTGCCCAGTGGAGTGCTGCTGGAGGCTGTCCCCACCACTGGAGGGCACAGCCAGCCTTGCAGATCCCTCCCCTCAGCAGAGGAACAGCAGAAAGCAGCTGCCTTTTTTTGTTTCTCAGCAGTTTTGGTGGCACCTGGTGACAAAATTGCTTCGAGAACTGTATTGAAAGGAGAGGATCACTGATTCGGTCTGAGCGCTGACTCAAGTTAAGGCTGCTGCTTTAACAAGGGCAAAAAAAATGTGGTTCTTTTTGCTGCAAACAGGGATGAAGTGTGTGCTCAACCCTGCAAGCCACAGGCTGGTGGGAACGTGTCCAAGATGCGTTTAGGGAAAGTCGCTGCCACCAGGGAAGCTCGTTCTGGTGGGGCTGCGCTGCTTTCCCCAGGGGTGTCTCTGCTGGTACCTCCTCACTGTTCACCACATCTCTGTGGTTTTAGCTCATTGAGAGATCCCCCAAGACCCTGCCAAGGTCCATGATCTACGTTAGCATCATCATGTTTGTGATGGGAGCCAGCATCCACCTGGTCGGAGACTCTGTCAACCACCGCCTGATTTTCAGCGGTTACCAGCACCATCTCTCCGTGAGAGAAAACCCCATCATCAAGAACCTGAAGCCAGAGACACTGGTAAAGAGTCTGTGTTTTACACAAGCACTTAGAGAAATACATTCATTCCTTGTTCTTATTTCATAGCATCCCAGTCCTTCCCTCCCTTTTACCTCTCTTCTCCTCGCATTGCAGATTGATTCCTTCGAGCTGCTGTACTACTACGATGAATATTTAGGTCATTCGATGTGGTAAGTAATTCAGTCTTTCTAGCAGCCTCAGAACAGGGCAGAGCTGAGCTGCTCGTAGCTTTATATGTAAAAAAAAAACCAAAACATTAAAAATGAAATGCAGCTGATGAGATTTGGCTGGGGATAATGGTCTGGAAGCCAGTGAGATTACAGGGAATCTCTCCCTTGGAGAATCGCCCGTTCCCCCGACTTTTGTCTCTGTCTCGGTGATATTTCTGGGATGTGGTGGTTGTTTGACAGCTGTAGGGGCCACAGGGGCTCATCAGGTCCCTCAGGAGACAGGTCTGAGGGCTCTGCAGATTCCTGGGCTGTCACCAGCCACTTTTTGCTCCTCTGGAGGTTGCCCCTGAAACAACCCAGCTCTGCCCATGCACTCTAGCCCCTTCCTTGCTCCTCCCTTGCTCCTCCCTTTTGCCATCCATCCATTTAGGGACCCCTCCAGCAAGAGGGAAGGAAAGGGCAAGCAAATCCAGTTCTTTTAAATAAAAAAGGGCTCTGCCAGGTTGTAGAAATCCTGGTCCATGTCCTGCTTTCCTGTGGTTCAGCTTTCAGCACAACACGACTCTCTGGAACAGCCTCCTGGAGCCCGGGTGTGTAACCAACACAACTGTTCACAGAGCACTGACCTCTGCGTTTGATCTCATCCCAACTGGGGCTTTTCCTGTCAGGGCCCCACAAGTCTCACCTTTTCACCAAATTAATCCACCATCTGCTCTTTCACCAAACTAACTCACGAGCTCAGCACAGGAGCAACCCACGTGCACCGTTTGGATTTGGGGGTGGATTTAAACACTTTTGAGGGTGACACCACCCATCAGAGAGTTGTTTCTGCTTGCAGGTACATCCCTTTTTTCCTGATACTCTTTATATATTTCACGGGCTGCTTCACCCCTGTTGAAGAGGAGAGCAGGATGCCAGTGGCTGCCTTGCTTCTGATGGGGCCCAGCAGCCTTTATTACTGGTAAGTGGCATCTGCCCACTTTGGATGGGCAAGTGATCGAGAGGGAGGACCAGAAGCAGCCCCACAGTGTGCAAGCATGGGCTCTCCATTCCCCAGGTCTGGAAAATCAAATGAAATCTGGTAGAAATTGGCAGCTTTTGTCAGCTGGGACAACTTCAGGGTGACCCATCAGCACTCCTGTCCCTGCTCGGGGTATTCCATCAGCCACACTCTGGGACACACTGTTCCTGCTGGAGCTCCAGCTTCCAGTCTCCACAGTCCTTGCTGTCTGCATTAGACACTTCCTTGATGATTGTGGGGTGGTTGCCCCATGCCTGCAGCACATCCTCCTGGTCTCAGGTTGTTGGTGGCCATGGGGATGCCCTCACAGTTGTCCAGGCTGCCTGTGTGATGCTCAGATGCTGCCTCCTCAGCTTGCCCTGCAGGTCCCAACAGCTTTTTGAGAGGGGTCTTATTTATTTCCCATTTTCATTAGCTTCATCTTCCCAAGCAGGTTCCCTGGTGGCAGCCAAACAACTTTTCACTCATCTTCAGAGATGATGTTCTCTCTTGCCTGTGTCTTTGCCCCCTGCTGAGACTGTTTTTATACAGTAAATTAATTTTTGATAGTCAAAATCATCAAGATGATTTGGTCAGTTCCCAGTTACTCCAATTCACGTCCTTTACATTTATCAGCATGAGTCTCTGCAGTTCATGTGCTGGGGATTTAAGAGCCAGGGAGTGGAATTCCTTCCTCCTCCTGCTAACACCCATTCAGGACCAGCCACTCCATGGGGGGAGCAGTGGATTTTTGAGTTAAATGAGCACAACATCCACGGGTTGGAGCCAGAGCCTGCCTTTAGCATTCAAGCATCACACTCACAGAGCCCAGCACCTTTCAAATCCCACCCTGGCCACTCATTTCTTTACCCATTCTCTTCACAGAGCTCATAGCTCAGTTGTTCAATTCCTGAGCAAACCCAGGAAAACAAATCCCAGCTTCCAGCCTGGGGGTAGGAAGCAGCACAGGGACTGTGCCTTCTCCCAGGGACACTAAGGGGTGTTTTTGCTCCATAGGTATCTCGTGACAGAGGGTCAGATTTTCATCCTCTACATTTTCACTTTCTTTGCCATGATGGCTTTGGTGATGCACCAGAAACGTAAGGGACTGGTCCTGGACAGCAACGGGCTTTTCCTCTTCTACTCCTTCATCATAACCCTGCTCCTCATTGCTCTGTGGGTGGCTTGGCTGTGGAATGACAACATTCTCAGGAAGAAGTACCCTGGTGTGATCTATATCCCCGAGCCGTGGGCATTTTACACCCTGCACATGAACAACCTCCATGCAGCAAAGGAAAGTTTGTAAGTTTTGATATTTTAGAGTGATTTGAAGAAAAAAAAACAAAACAAAACACAAATAAAAATCTAGTTTTTCTAATGTAGATGTATTTCAAATAAATTCCTGACCAACATTAGCTGCAAGAGGTGTTGTATGTCAGCCAGCCCAAGCTAGGCAGGGGATCCTCCAACCAGGGGGAGAAACAGTCTCTGCCAGGGTTGGGGCAGGGGTGTCTGCAGCAGTGCCCAGAGCTGCACTTGGTGGGTGCTGAGGGAACAGCACCAAACCCCTCCTGTAGGGGAGCAGGATTCCAGCCCCACGGTGGAAGGGAGAGCCTGGACAGCCCAGAGAGCCTGTAAGGGGAGTGGGGTGCCGGGAAGCCGGAGCCTCCTCCCCCAGTCTTGGCACAGATTGATCTGCTCCTCCCATGCTGCTCCCAGCTGAACACGCCGGGAAGGGGCTGAGCTGCCTCACCTGCCTTGGACCTGCCCGGCCCTGCCTCCCGGGGTCCTGGTTCAGCCCTCCCTGCTGGGCACAGGGCTCGGCTGGTGGCAGAGGCAGGAGGGCCAGTTCCCCACCAATGCTGCCCAAAAAGAGCATCAGGTGAGGGGGTCAGGGCCACAGCCCCAGGTTTGGGGTCTCTGCCATCATCCTCCCACTCACCTGTTCTCCAGCCTCAGGTGAGGGAGCCCCGTGTGATGGAATCCAGGCAGCAGAGGACAAAAGCCACTCAGGAAACCCACTGAATGAAAACATTTGGGAAAGGCTGAGTGATTCACGTGGCAGCAGCTCTCTTCTTTGAAGAGAGAACTTCTATCCCACAGGATTTAAGGACCCCGAGTGTGTCACTGTAACAGGGAAAGGTCTGGGAAGGGTCTGGTCACTACAGCTTCTAAATATTCTGTTCTTGGGTCTAGATC
>NW_009952821.1:93308-112841 GCF_000747805.2 Chaetura pelagica | reverse complement strand
CCCATGCTGCTCCCAGCTGAACACGCCGGGAAGGGGCTGAGCTGCCTCACCTGCCTTGGACCTGCCCGGCCCTGCCTCCCGGGGTCCTGGTTCAGCCCTCCCTGCTGGGCACAGGGCTCGGCTGGTGGCAGAGGCAGGAGGGCCAGTTCCCCACCAATGCTGCCCAAAAAGAGCATCAGGTGAGGGGGTCAGGGCCCCACCCCCAGGTTTGGGGTCTCTGCCATCATCCTCCCACTCACCTGTTCTCCAGCCTCAGGTGAGGGAGCCCCGTGTGATGGAATCCAGGCAGCAGAGGACAAAAGCCACTCAGGAAACCCACTGAATGAAAACATTTGGGAAAGGCTGAGTGATTCACGTGGCAGCAGCTCTCTTCTTTGAAGAGAGAACTTCTATCCCACAGGATTTAAGGACCCCGAGTGTGTCACTGTAACAGGGAAAGGTCTGGGAAGGGTCTGGTCACTACAGCTTCTAAATATTCTGTTCTTGGGTCTAGATCTCAGCCACAGCCTGGCATCGGGTACCTCATCCCTACACACACCTGGTGGTGCAGTTGCTGGGTGTCTTTTGGGGATACTTCAGCAGATCTGGTGAGGCAGAGCTTTTAAACCATCCCAAAACTCCCTTCTCCTCACTGCAACGTCCCACCCAGCTCCTCCACATTTACAGTGACACGTCTGAACCCTCCTCCCTGCAAACCCCCGGCGTGGCCGTGCCCAACACCCTGCACCCAGCACCTGCAAAGCCTGAAACAGCTCCTGCCCCCCAGCAAAACCCCCTCCAGCAGGGAAACTGCCAAGCTGTAAATCCCCCTTGCACCTTCCCCAGTTGGCCTCAGCAGACACCAGCAAGGCTGGATTTGCCTCCCAGCAGCTCAGCTTAGCACAGGGTGATGCAGCTGCTTGAGATTATCAAACCTTCCGTGCTCAACCGGCTCATCTCCCTCCAGCCTGACCCCAAACACCCCGAGGCAGGGAAGCTCTCACCCCACATCTCCTGTCCCGAGGCTCGGGCAGGCTGTGGGGACCCCCGGGGGGCAGGGAGCCCCGAGGGCAAGGGCTGCAGCTCCGCCAGGGATCAGCTCCCGTAGCCATAGCAGCGGGGTATTTATTACAGCCCAGCCACGCTCCGCCCTGGGCTGCTGCTGGACTTTAGCCCTTCCTCGAACTGGGAAGTCCCAGCAGACGCCTCCGATCCCGACAGGCAGGGTAAAACACACCCAGGGGACCCCCCGAACCATGGTGAGTGAGGCTACAAACTGCTCAGCCCTGCTCCCCCCGCTCCAGAGTTTAAAGCCGATTTTCTTTTCCCCCCTCCCCTCACCCTCTCTCTCTTTTACACCTTCATGCTACAGGCAAAATTTCTAACCCAGGATCAAATTAACGGTACGTGCAGTTTTTTGTTCCGGGTTTGGGGTTTTTACTGACAAAGTCGCTTAAGGACTATTTGTATTTTTCCATGCATGTATGAAATGGCATTTTCCCCCAAAAGTGTCTCTGCCGGGGCTTGTGCTCCCCTGCTCGCCCTTCTCCCAGCCCCAGGGGGATCTGCCGGTGCTGGGAGGTAAAACCAGCGGCAGCCCCCCCGGCTGGGGGGCACCCAGGCCAGCAGGGGTGAACCAGCCCCCCCAGACCATCCACACCAGCCCTGGCCCGGGAGAAACTTCAGGTGTCCCGTTTGCGTAGGATGGGAGTGAAGGCGAAGGAGGAAGAGGAGGAGGAGGGAGAAGGTGCAGGAAGAAGGACAATTTCCCCTTTGTGAGGCATCAGGGCTGCCCCTGGGAAAGGGAACCTCTGCCTGGGATGGGAAGGAGGGAGGGTTTGCCACGGGAATGGCAGAAGAAAGCTGAAATAAAAGGGTGTTGCAGCAGATCTGTTCATCTGCAGCGCCCTGGGGCTGGGCAGCTCTGCTGCTGCTGCAGGGGCACCCAGGGGACCCCCCCCCCAGCACCCAGGGGACACCCAGTGAGGTCTGGGGATTTTTGGGGCACGGAGGGGATCCCTGCACAGCAGGGGTGGGAGGCTGGGGCAGGCAGCCCTATCTAGGTCAGGCCTCGGGTGCGGGTTTGAGGGAGATGCTGCAGGGGGGTGGCACCCACAGGCCATCAAACAACACAGGATCAGATCTGCTGCCTTTTCCTGAGCTCCAGCCCTTCACCTGCACAGGGGCTGGCAGAGCTGAGGGCCCAAACCAGCCTCCTCTAGCCCCCCCCCTTAAGGGTCTTCTCTCCTTCTTCCCCCCACACAGGCAAAAGTCCTTTTTAACAGTATTCGACATATTTGGAAGCCTGACTCCACTTTCAGGCTTGCTTCATTAGGCTGAAGGACCCCAATTAGCTCAGCTGTTCATCAGCCTGGATTTTAATTGCCCTTGGCTCTTCAGCCCAGGGTCCTCCCTCACTGATCATCTTCCGTGAACCAAAACACCCCCCCCCAGACACAATATCCCTGCTGGAATCCTCCCAAGGCCTCCCAGCCAGGCAATGGGAGAGGAAACATCACTGGTAGATCAATGTAATCTTAAATGGCATAACAGAGTTTTGGTTTTTAATTAGAGTTCAAGGAATGTTTTTCCCTGTACGACAAGAAACAAAAAGGAAAGATAAAAGCCACTGACCTGCTGGCAGTGATGAGGTGCCTGGGAGCCAGCCCGACGCCAGGAGAGGTGCAGAGACATCTCCACCTGCACAAGATCGGTGAGCACAGCACTGGGAAGAAAACATGCTGCATTACAGCTGGAGAAACCCCTCTTTTCAGTGGTCAGGAGACCTAGATGCAAAGAGAAGGAGGTTGCCTGGAGCCCAGTAGATAAAATTCACTCTCAGGTCCATGGCAGCATAACTGAGAGCAGGCACCAAAACCTGCCCTGATGTGCTGGGTGGTGAACAAATCAACTCAGCACACAGATGAAAACAGTGCCATTAAAAAAACCTTAAAGAGCAGCAGGAGGCATAAATATTGGATTTCAAGGCTGGGAAACTATCTAGTGCAACCAGCATAGGTAGGAAGAGAGCACAGAAAGATCCTCAGCTCTAGATACATAGACATCAATTCAAAGCAGAGCAAAAAGAGCAAAGAAGAACCACAGAGTGGGCTGGATTAAAAATTCTGGATATGAGGTTTCAGAGCACAGGTCTAGAAAAGCTATAGATGAGGTTTGAACACCCTGGCCCAAACCAGAGTCAGGGAGAAGGAACAAGGTGGCCCAGGAATGGGAACTAGGGGGAGGATGCTTAGGTCTGGATCCAGACTACAAAACTGAGACATTCCTAAATAATCTGCTCTTCTTCTTCCAGACAGAAATGCAGAGTTGGATTTCTCCACTTTCCTGAATATAATGTACAGGCAAATGAAGCAAGAGGAACCTGAGAGGGAAATCCTCACAGCCTTGTCCATGATGGACACGCAGAAAAAAGGAGTCATCACCGTTTCAGAGCTGAGAGCCAAACTAACAAGACTAGGAGAAAAGCTTTCTGAGGAAGAAGGTATTTCAGAATTCAGAGACATGTCAAATGCTCCCCCCTCATATTTCCTTCCTCATTTTCCTCTGTAGTCAGTCTGGGAGCAGGTGCTTCCAGCTGGGAAGCCAGGAAGGAGCTGTGCCTCCCTTGGTGGGGGCAGATGGGGTGTCCCCCCATCACGTCCTGCAGAGATAACCCAGCTGCTCATTAACTGAGGGACCTTTTCCCTTCCCTGAGTCGTTTCCTCAATGATCATTTCCCAACCCCAAGATACTTTCCTGTATATAAAGGGAGAGTGTCTGTGCCCCCAGCTGGGGAGATGCTGAAAGGAGCACACAGGGCACTGACAGCTTCCCAAGAGCACTGCTGTGGCCAGTGCAATTTGGAAGAGAGAGAAGACTTCATTAAATAAGGCTCTTTTTAAAAGAAGAAAAACAACTGTCCTGTTTGTCAGAAATTTGTGTCCGAGTGGCACAACAGGATGGAATTTCCAGGAAGAGGGCAAAGAGAAAAACCTGTCAGCAGTTGGACACAGGCAATGAGCCAGTTTTCTCCAGGTTATGGGGCCTGTACAGACCCCGTGAGGCTCCCTGGGGGGAAAACTGTCCTTTCTAATGTTAAAGGAGAATTTAATCAGAGCAAGGCTGGTCAGTCCAGTCACCATCACCAGCTTCACCAGTGATCCCCCACCAAGGCATGTCTTGTGTAACTGGAACAGCAGTTTATGCAGCTACTTTTATCTGAAAGCACTTTCAGAGCTATTGGGAGAGCTCAATAGTGAAGACATGGATACATTAACCCTAATTAAAGGCATCCCAGCAAGAACTACTATTTTATACAGAATATTTGGGAGGTGGCCGCCCCCCCCAGCACCCAGGGGACACCCAGTGAGGTCTGGGGATTTTTGGGGCACGGAGGGGATCCCTGCACAGCAGGGGTGGGAGGCTGGGGCAGGCAGCCCTATCTAGGTCAGGCCTCGGGTGCGGGTTTGAGGGAGATGCTGCAGGGGGGTGGCACCCACAGGCCATCAAACAACACAGGATCAGATCTGCTGCCTTTTCCTGAGCTCCAGCCCTTCACCTGCACAGGGGCTGGCAGAGCTGAGGGCCCAAACCAGCCTCCTCTAGCCCCCCCCCTTAAGGGTCTTCTCTCCTTCTTCCCCCCACACAGGCAAAAGTCCTTTTTAACAGTATTCGACATATTTGGAAGCCTGACTCCACTTTCAGGCTTGCTTCATTAGGCTGAAGGACCCCAATTAGCTCAGCTGTTCATCAGCCTGGATTTTAATTGCCCTTGGCTCTTCAGCCCAGGGTCCTCCCTCACTGTCCATCATCTTCCTTGAAACAAAACACCCCCACCCAGACACAATATCCCTGCTGGAATCCTCCCAAGGCCTCCCAGCCAGGCAATGGGAGAGGAAACATCACTGGTAGATCAATGTAATCTTAAATGGCATAACAGAGTTTTGGTTTTTAATTAGAGTTCAAGGAATGTTTTTCCCTGTACGACAAGAAACAAAAAGGAAAGATAAAAGCCACTGACCTGCTGGCAGTGATGAGGTGCCTGGGAGCCAGCCCGACGCCAGGAGAGGTGCAGAGACATCTCCACCTGCACAAGATCGGTGAGCACAGCACTGGGAAGAAAACATGCTGCATTACAGCTGGAGAAACCCCTCTTTTCAGTGGTCAGGAGACCTAGATGCAAAGAGAAGGAGGTTGCCTGGAGCCCAGTAGATAAAATTCACTCTCAGGTCCATGGCAGCATAACTGAGAGCAGGCACCAAAACCTGCCCTGATGTGCTGGGTCGTGAACAAATCAACTCAGCACACAGATGAAAACAGTGCCATTAAAAAAACCTTAAAGAGCAGCAGGAGGCATAAATATTGGATTTCAAGGCTGGGAAACTATCTAGTGCAACCAGCATAGGTAGGAAGAGAGCACAGAAAGATCCTCAGCTCTAGATACATAGACATCAATTCAAAGCAGAGCAAAAAGAGCAAAGAAGAACCACAGAGTGGGCTGGATTAAAAATTCTGGATATGAGGTTTCAGAGCACAGGTCTAGAAAAGCTATAGATGAGGTTTGAACACCCTGGCCCAAACCAGAGTCAGGGAGAAGGAACAAGGTGGCCCAGGAATGGGAACTAGGGGGAGGATGCTTAGGTCTGGATCCAGACTACAAAACTGAGACATTCCTAAATAATCTGCTCTTCTTCTTCCAGACAGAAATGCAGAGTTGGATTTCTCCACTTTCCTGAATATAATGTACAGGCAAATGAAGCAAGAGGAACCTGAGAGGGAAATCCTCACAGCCTTGTCCATGATGGACACGCAGAAAAAAGGAGTCATCACCGTTTCAGAGCTGAGAGCCAAACTAACAAGACTAGGAGAAAAGCTTTCTGAGGAAGAAGGTATTTCAGAATTCAGAGACATGTCAAATGCTCCCCCCTCATATTTCCTTCCTCATTTTCCTCTGTAGTCAGTCTGGGAGCAGGTGCTTCCAGCTGGGAAGCCAGGAAGGAGCTGTGCCTCCCTTGGTGGGGGCAGATGGGGTGTCCCCCCATCACGTCCTGCAGAGATAACCCAGCTGCTCATTAACTGAGGGACCTTTTCCCTTCCCTGAGTCGTTTCCTCAATGATCATTTCCCAACCCCAAGATACTTTCCTGTATATAAAGGGAGAGTGTCTGTGCCCCCAGCTGGGGAGATGCTGAAAGGAGCACACAGGGCACTGACAGCTTCCCAAGAGCACTGCTGTGGCCAGTGCAATTTGGAAGAGAGAGAAGACTTCATTAAATAAGGCTCTTTTTAGAAGAAGAAAAACAACTGTCCTGTTTGTCAGAAATTTGTGTCCGAGTGGCACAACAGGATGGAATTTCCAGGAAGAGGGCAAAGAGAAAAACCTGTCAGCAGTTGGACACAGGCAATGAGCCAGTTTTCTCCAGGTTATGGGGCCTGTACAGACCCCGTGAGGCTCCCTGGGGGGAAAACTGTCCTTTCTAATGTTAAAGGAGAATTTAATCAGAGCAAGGCTGGTCAGTCCAGTCACCATCACCAGCTTCACCAGTGATCCCCCACCAAGGCATGTCTTGTGTAACTGGAACAGCAGTTTATGCAGCTACTTTTATCTGAAAGCACTTTCAGAGCTATTGGGAGAGCTCAATAGTGAAGACATGGATACATTAACCCTAATTAAAGGCATCCCAGCAAGAACTACTATTTTATACAGAATATTTGGGAGGTGCAGAGTGATCTCCCATCATTTTGGCAGAGAGGCTGCACATCTACTCACATGTACCAAGCACTACAGGTCCTGATGCTGCTGCTCACCAAGAGATTCCCCCTTTGGCTGGACACCCTGAACCCCAGCTTGGAAAGCTGCTGTAAATATTTGATGCTGGAACAGACTCACTTTCACTGGCACCTGCAATTGTTCAGTAACTACTAGCACGTCCCTTCAATTACAGGGGCTCCAGAAAAGCCTTCACTTTAATTTAACTTACATTCATCAAATGAGAACTGACACATTTTTCTTCTGTGTTATTTTTAAACCTTCTGGGCAGAATTAATTATTTTTAAAATGTATGCCCTCAGAAGCATTTGATTACCATCAGGGCATTCTTTTAGAAAGGAGGATGGGATCTCCTGTTACTTACCTTACAGGAACAGCAGTTCTCACAATAACCCCTCATTTAACCCCTGCTGCAACCAGATCCCCCCCAGCAGCAGCTTCCACTGATACCCTCTATACACTGTCTGCAAACAGGGGAAAACTGTCTCATCCAGTACCCACATGAACAGGAGAGAGGGAAAACAGGTTCCTTCCACAACTATTTCCAGTAAAACAGCCTCACCCCCCAATGACCTTCCCCCTGGATTTCACAACTGGCAAGTGCAAAGCTGTTATTCTGTGCTCAAGTATGAGTACTTATTTAAACAACCACAGCTGGTTCAGCCCGGAGAGCTGTGCTGGTAACACTAAAATATAGCCCAGGCTCTGCTGACCTGCAGGCACCTATCTCAGAAAGGGAGAGCACTGCTCCAGCCAGGCATGGGGCTGGGCAGGACCTGCAGTGAGCACACGGCCATCTAGAATCCATCTGTTCCAAGGGTCTATCAACAGGCTCTAAACACCTAGAAGGTGTCCTGCTAACAAAATATCAAATGATAGACAGGTCCACAAGCCAACAGACCCATCCCTCAGCACAGCACCCAGCCACAAACCTGCTCACACACTGCTGGCCCAAAGCAAACCAGGAACAGGCTGGTGAAACTGGCCCCACGACATCAGCAAGCATGTGAGAAACCCCTCTTCTGGGCTGGGCTGGATACCTTATCAAAGGGAGCTCCTCCCCCAGACATTATCAAGTAAAGGCTGCTGGGTTGCTCTGATGTTTGTTTTAGCACCCACCCACTGTATGTTATGAGTAAACATGGAAGGGGATTCTCCTCCTTTCCTGCCATCCAGAGGAAGATGGTATCAAGTTCCCACAGCAGCTTCACAGCAGCATTTAACACTACTTTCCTATGTATCATTTCTTACCTATTTCTATTCTATTGACATTATTTGACAGAAAAACAAACCTTCTAATGGTTTAGCCTGTACAGAAGAGACCATTTTAAATGAGGCAACTGCTGTCACTGCCAAGGCATGGAATAAAAAAGCATCACTGCTGCCAGGTACCAACTGCACGGCCACCACTTCTTCAGAAGTGTCTTCACAGCAAGAATCCCAGCTGAGAAAACATTTTTCACTTCCAAACACTAAAGCCCCACTGATACTAACAGGCATCACAAAACTCTACTTAAAGCTGGGCATGTAACCACCATGAGCACTTACTTTTGTCCAAACTGAGTAAGGACAGATTTGCTATTCGTTGTTTACTGCTAATATTTGCCTCTCAAAGTCCTATCTTCTTTCACTCTTTCAGTTGATGAGCTGCTGAAAGAAGCCAAAGTTGGACCAAATGGAACAATAAAATATGAAGAATTTGTCCACATCATTTGCCTTCCTAGAGTCGACTACTGAAGTTCAAAGTTACTGAAGTTCAAAACAGGAGACTTGGTAAGAGCAGGACCTGAAATTTTCTGACTTCATTTTTTCCTAGTTACTACTTGGACTTGGGAATCATCATTTGCCTTTAAAAAATCCTTATTTTGCCTGGATGGCACAGGCTCCCACCCCATTCCTGGAGGAATGTGGTCACAACATGGGAGCACTCTGTTACTTAAATAAACTGAATGTGACATTCCCTTGTGTAACGTGTTCTTAAAAAACCCAACTAATTTAAATAAATGACTTTAAGCCTACAGATGGTGGCATCAGTGCTAATGGGCAGTTAAGGTCTCAGGGTCACTGAGTTCCAAGAATTCAGCATCACCCATAACCATTTGATGTTTCCATCCCTGCCCAGCCACAGTTCTCTGAGTAGGAACAGACTCCCCAGGAAGCTTCATCATAATGGTGGTGAATTCAGTATATGCATGGCTCCCTGGTATTCCTAGGATCTATGGTGGGATCTGGTAACTCCCAACCAGATGTTCTCCTGTCACAAAGTTGTCACATTAACAGTCCCACGTGTGAGGTGGCCACGTCCCTGGTGAGGACGCAGTGACAGGAGAAGAGCAGTGAGCAATCCTCCAGCCCCCTGTCAGTGATGCTCACCAGCTGCAGAGGACAACTCCCAGGCTCCAAGCACAGGAACACTCCATGATCACTGTCTCCTTCCTCTTCATCTTTGGCTCCTCCAGCAGACAAGACCTCAGTGCTGTTGTTCTTCTGTCACAGGATTGATTAAAGTGCAGCATCTTGCAGCGTCAAGTCTCCGTGCAGTTAAGCTGCCCACTTCTGAGGCTACACACTGAAAATGCTGCACTTGGTAAATGTATCTGTCACCAGGTTCTGGGCCAGATGCCCAGAACATGCTCCTAGAGACAGCCTGGAAGGGAAAAACAGGAGGCATGAAAATCCAGCTTCTCTACAACAGGAAAAAAACACCTCATCTCTCTTGGCTTTAGACTGATTAAAACCGGTGTGACCCAGAGCAGTCGCTGTGGATCTCATTCCACCCGTGTCTCAGCAGCCCCAGTGAAGGTGCACAGACTGGAGAGGTACATTTAGGACAAGAGACAGCAGATTCTCTCTGCATGTAACTAGAAAAATGTACTGAGACCCTCAGCACAAGCAGCAGCCGCAGCGCCCTGGCCAAGCACACGCTCCTGCCTTTAACTCTGCATCTCTGTGGCTGAAGCAACCAACTCACTCTCTGCTCAAGGTGTGAAATGACCAGCAACTAAACCCTCAGGGCCGCTGCAGACACAACCCAGGTGTCCCCTGCTGGGACACCCAGCCCAGCCTCAACACCACCTTAGTCTGAACAGTCACACACCGCTGGCATCAACCAGCACCAACCTGGGGAGAAACTGAAGCATCAGCCAATCTTAACCCTTCCAAACCTGCCACAGCATCTCCAAAAGGGTAAGGTAGGGAATATTCTCATGGACTGGTACATGGGGGTAAAACAAGCACAGATTACATGACATGCTGAATGTTATGCAAGAAATGGGAGTGGATCCAGCACTCGTGGTTCTCCCAGGACTGCAGACCCAGACTAACCCAGGAAGCTCAGATTCGGATCCTGACATGCCAGGACCCTAAGCAAAGGGCCCCTGAATAGCAAAGGATCATGCTCCAAGGGGAAAACTGACATAACCTTGTCATGCCTGTTCACAGACTCCTTCCTTCCTGTATTAGCTCCTCCTACTCTGCAGACCGAGCAGAAACCCCTTTTCTCTGGAAATGAGAGTTACGAGCAGCTCAGCACTCAAACAACACTCCAGAAAAGCAACATACAGTAAACAGAAAAACCAAGCACAGGTTCTGACTAAGAGACAGGATTTCCACTGTTACTCTCTTCCCGCTGTCCACAGTTTAACTGGATCCCCCACCTACCTTGTCACACCTCCTGGAGGTCCTGCCCATGCCTGGAGCTCAGCTCCTGCCCAGGAGCTGCTCCAGACCCCTGTTCCAGCAGCACCAGCAATGAAAGGGAGCAAAACCCTGGGTGGCTTTGAGCAGGAGTGAAATTAGCTTCTGAAGCAAGGAGTTAATTTAGAAGCATTTAGTTCCAATATGCATCAATAGCCAAATTACAAATGATCCAATCCACAGCTTCTTTCTTCCCTATTGACCACAACAGTTGATTAACAAATCCTTTCAGCTGCAGACAATATAAAAGCCTGTACATCAGGGGGATTGATCAGCTCAAAACCACTTTGGATGGCTCCAGAATGCATCTGTATCATCACAGGCAGAGACTGCCCACAGGGGGTGGGGAGGGGGGGTAAACATCACCCAAATAAAAGCCAGAAGCAAAAAAGAACCGCACTTCACACACACACCCCCCCCCCACAAAACAAGCAGCCTTGGTGGAGCCTGGAGCCAAGTGTGAGCCACACAACAGCCAGAACCAAGGATTCCTGGTCAAAAGGGACCTTTGCAACCCTGAGGTCACAGAAAACAACCCTCCTCCCTCCTCCCCTTTTCCCCTCCCCTCCAGGAAACACAACGTAACTGAATGCTTTTTATTACATCTAAAGATTTCTACATAAACAGGTAACATTCAATAGGTAAACCATTTCTTTTTGTTTGTTTTTTTTCCAATGCATATAATAAATATTTTCACTTGGTACTTTTATACAAACTGACATTGGTCTACTATACATTTTTAAAAGCCATTGACTGGTTTGGCATGCCGTGTGGAAACCAAGAGGAAGTCTTAAGGCAATGAATGACAGATTTAAATTCATGGAATTAATGGTAATTTTAATATTCTGCGTATATACATTTTCTTTTTTTTTTCCCTTTGTTAATTAAAACAATTAACAGCAGCACTTTCGGGGACCACCAGCAATTTTCCCTTGTTAGAAATCTAAGCTCTGTTAAAAAAAAATAATAATAAAGGAAAAGAACCCAGTTACACTGACAAAACACAATTCTTTCTATTTAAAATGTGCTTAAAACCCTGAAATGTTAAAACTGCAACAAAGAATTCATTTTCAAAACGTTCTCCTCACAGTCCATAGCTCTGTGTTGGGAGGCAGGTCCAAGAGAGTCCAATGAAAATCTATCAGTCATCCCATCCTTGAAAGGCTTTATGGAATCCTTGCCATGGAGAGGAAGGGGCAGGCCTGGAACTGCTGGCACATCTATCCTCATGGAAGTGCTACCAAGTTTTTAATGCATGGCACAGGTGACAGTTTTCATCTTCCAAAGGCTGCATCAGTGATGCCCTCGGGAGCAACTCAAAGCCACGTGCACCTGGTGGCAACCAGCCCCGAGCTCCTGTCCCTGCAGGATGTTTGTCACACGTGTGCACGCCCCAGTCCTCTGCTGGAGCAATTTCAGGGCAAGAAACCAGTAGTTTAAGGATGAGAGGAACTGCAATCAATCCACGGGGCAGGGAGCAGGACCAGCCAGGCCACCCTGGGTCGCTCCACTGCTTCCTGGGTAACACGTGAACTAACAGAGGTTGGAGTCTGGGAGTGACATTTGCAGGGAACTCGTGGAGAACTCAAACTGAGACTTCTACCAAGCAACGTTAACTGTGGTCAGAGGCACAGAGAATCATCAGCTAGAAGAACACCCGAGCATTAAACAGGAACATTCACAAAGCATATTGGGGTTACACCACAAAGGAGGACTTCAGAACATTTCTGTCCCTTCTTTGTAGAGCAATGAGGTTACAAAACGAGGAGGGGAACTCAACAGCCTTCCTTCCCTTCAGGGGAGGAAATGGAAGACATCATCAGCTGGCCTCACTTTCCAAAAGCTAAGACAGGCCTAACGATGCCAGACCCTGTGGTACCACACACTCACCACCTGGAATTTGATACGTGAATTCACAAGATTTTAATTCCATTGTCACAAGGGACAGAAGCTGCTCTTCAGCTCATCTTAACAACAGAGCCAATGGAAACGTTGCCACAACCCTGGGGAAAAACAGGCCCCAAGCTCTCCCCAGTTCCTCTCAGGTGCTCCAGAAGCTGGGGACACCACCAGCAGTCGTACCCCAGGTTTACAAATGGTATCACAGCAAAGCATATGCTCTGAAGTTACCAGGTTAGTATTCATGACTAAAATGTATGAGATATATTCCTAATGTAGGTTTAATCACTTCAAAATCAGACTGAGCTTAAAAAATAAGTATTTCCCATTTTCTATTCTTTTATTATTTTTTTTTTAACTGACATTTAATAAATTATAAAATTGGTGTATGGTGAAATATATATATCAGCCAGATATGTATGAAATACACATGCATGGGAAAAACTATTTAACTCACTTTTAACTCACACACACAGATCTATAAATACATATATACACACACATATACATATAAACACAAACATTTGTTTTCAAAATTCAAGTCAACTATTTAGTGGCAGAGGGATGCTGTAAAAACACTAAAAACAATTTTGATGCCACATAATGTGAACCTTTCAAATAACCATACAACTGATGATACAGCAATACCTAATGCTACTTGGATTAAAGATTTTTTTTTCCTTTTTTTTCTTTTTTTTTTTTCCTTTTTTTTTTCTTTTTTAATCAATGCAAGATTTTGAGACAACTTCATAGGCAAAACGTGGCCCTTGTCAATGCTCAAAGCAACTAGCTGCAATCAACAGTTTTGGACTTGAAAAACTCAAGACAAGAATCTGCTAATTTTTAGTATTCCTTAACTCTCTTTCCTGATAAATTTGTTACCTGCACTTTCAACCAGTTATAAAAATATTTTTCACACCAGAGTGAATATTTACTCTCTCTGATGTGGACTTTGGGACACAAGAGAATTGCTTCCTTCCCTCCCCCTTCTCTTACTTTAAAGAATCTCCTGAAAAACTGCATTCCAGCTATTTACACATTTCACCCTTGAATAAGAACAGATCAGCCCAAACGACCTACCAGTTCTAAAAAAAAATAGTATCTTTTTCTATGTCATGCATGACATCCATTTAAAAAAAAAAAAGAAACCAGGAAGTTAAGTATGGCTCAAAGTTCTCAAAATTCAAGAGAAGCACACTGAAAATTAGGGAAATGAAAATAACTACAAGGCCAAAAAGAGAAACCCACTCCCCTAGGAGTCCTCAGCAGTGCAGGGGCTACAGGGGGGGCTTTGCTACTGGGCTGGGTTTTGGTTTGAGAGACTCACGTGGAACATTCACTGTTAATTGTGATGAACATCAACTCAGATGGCAGGTGCCAAGAGCAGTGTCAGCTGCACAAGCCATGCAATGGTGTGGTGGTGGTTGTATTTTCTGCCTTTCCTTGGCAAGTTCACTTTTAAGCATAAATTGGATCTACTGCAGCTAAAAGGAGGTTTCTCCAGACAGAACAAGACAGGCCTGGATTCAAGAGGCCCTTTATACAGGCATGGCTAACCTGAAAGCACAAGCAGTTCCACACATTTAAAACTGACACATGCTTTAATATTTTGCTGATTAGGATCTTAGATTATTTTTCAAGGATTTCATAGTAAGTTCTTCCAAACAAAACCCTACAGTCCAATGTGTCAATGCTTTTATTTGGGGCTAGATCTTATACAAATTCCTTGTCTTGTCTCATAAAAGCACAGCCAAGTCCTCAGCCTGAGATTTGATTGAGTCTGGCCCTCAAGAATAATTGGTGCACTAATGAGCTTGCAACATGCTTGATTAAAGCATGGAATTAAAAAAAAATTGTCTGAATAGAGTCACATAGAAACAGAAATGGCAACAAAAAAACCCCAGAAACCAAACCCACTCCTGAAAGGCTACGTCCTGCAACCAGAGGGGATGCTGTGGAAGAGGCTGGGTCTGGTTTACTCTGCTTTAAGCATAATAAAATCTGCACCAAATATGGGATACGAAGGAATTCGATTCCAAAGGTAAATGTCTCCAAGGGGAGAAAAAAGCCTTTCAAGTTTGAACTTGGAAAGTTCAGCTCCTTTCCTGTTTATTTTGCTGCTAACAAAATAATGCCATTGGTGTCCAAACTACGGGGAGAAAAAAGTAGCTTTGCATGACAAATGCACAGGTGTAAAATCTTCAGCATCCATAAAAATTTAACTGAAGCTCCTTTTTTTTTGTGTGTGTTTTGTTGTTTTTTCTTACTTTTTTTTTTGTGTGTTTTTTGTTGTTGTGTTGTGTTTTTTTTCTTATTTTTCCCAGCGAGGCCATCTTAGGTTTATATACAAAAGTAAAACTGAAAATATACTTTTGTTCTCTGTACACATCATTATTTTTTTTCCCCCCTAAAAAAGGAAAAAAAAAACACAAACCCAAACGAAACCAAAACAAACAAACAAACCAACCAAAACACCTTGTCTATGTTTCTAACATAAAGTAAAACCACGCACGGAGATTTCCTCTGACCAGTTCATTTACTTGAAAAGAATCAGTCCAATGAAATAATGTCTGGTATGATACCAAAGATAGATGCCGTGTCTGTGCTGCTCCTACTTGCAACTGGATGACCATGACTCTCTCGCAGGCTGTTGGAGGAAACAAGACTGCTGTTACTGCCACTATTGCTACCATTTGTGGCTGGCAGAGAACTGCTTCCTCCTGCATTTAGCTGATCGAGAAACATCTGAGATGAAGTGTATGGGAAAAAACGAGAGTGTAAAAGTTCTTGATCATCGGATGCGGAAACTGCCGCGGCTGCAGCGGCAAGAAGGGAGGTGTTGTAATGCTGGGGGGGGAAAAACAACATTGGCAAGTTACATTTCAGACACCATAGCTTTGATTCAGACCAGCACAAAAGAAGGTACTTGTAAGCTAAAGCTCTGACAGCTTCTGGATTTCATAGCAGCTCGTCTACCCTTCTGAGAGGCAAGTGGACGGGTGCTGGGAACTTTTACCTCTGCAGCGCCCGATCTCTGAAGCCAAAACTGGAAATACTAGTCAGAGCCAACACTAGAAAGGCAGCAGTATCACCAGACACCCAGAGCAGGGAGAAACAGGAAGGGACAGCACTGTTTTACCTCTTTAAAAAATTTGTTGGTGGCAGAATTCTGCAAAATTCCAAGAAACGTTTTGCCATCCTTCTCCTCTGCTCAAAAGCTAGAGCCCACCCACAGCTGGTGGGCCGGGCTGCTGAGCTCTGCTGGGGGAGGAGAGCACAGCTCGGGGGGAGCTGCATGTAGACACAGCAGGCTTAGGCCCATCAGATGGCAGCAAGGGCTGCCCAAGTTACACTCTCTGATGGGCAGCCCCTGGAAGGCAAGAAGTTAGCCTACCAAGAATCAGATTTTAAATACAATCTCCCTGTAGGATAATTTTGCTCTTGGTATTTCTCTCCACTATGATGACCCGTGCAGGCTATTCAGGCTTGTTCCCTGAATTTTATGCACTGCTGTAATTATGCCCTATCAGTGCAGCATCATGACTTGTTTCGGAGTAGTTCTCGTATCTCTGTGTTACTGAATATCAAGAAAGCTTTTCTGAATCCTAATTCTACAGTGCAGGCTCTGGTCTTAATTATAACATGATAGTATCCCTCTACATCTAGTGCAGTTCTCCTGCTCAAGACTGCACAACAGTCACGAAGGGACAAAGGGCAGGTGAGCACCCCAGCCCCTCCTTTTCTTGGAGGCACAGGAGGAAGAGTGATCAAGTGGGAGGACTTGCCAACCCAGACTCCTTTGGAGAATGACCTGGTTAGTTCCCCCGACTGGAGGGGCCAGCAGCAGTGCAGCCAGCTCAGTAAGCACTTACAGAAAGGTGGCAAACGTGGCATGAACAGGCACATGGCCTCAGAAACAAGAGAGGTGCCCCTGACTCTCCAAATCGTGTCAGGGACTTGTCAGAGTCCCAGACTTGGGGCCCAGCACTGTCAGATGGCCAAAGTCACACCTCAGGTCTGAAAAACTAAGGAGGGAGCTGAAGGACCTTCAGCCATGGCTGAGGGCACTTCCACTATCCAACAGTGGCTGACTGAGCTTAACCCTTGGGAACAGAGATGTTCACCTGTTGTTGTGCCTTATCCTACACTAGTATTTAGACAATTCCTATGTTTGGTCATAGTTTCTATGTGTATAAAATGCAGCTGCAGCCTGCCTGCATTTACACCTCCAGCATGCATCTGCTCCCTTCCTTGCCTACACATCCATTCCAGCAATTCCTTCTCAGAAAAGAGTATCTGCCATACTACCCAATTCTCCTTGACTCACCTGATTGTCTCCTGACAGGAAAGGGAAGAAGTCTAAACCTGTAAAGAGCCAAAGAAAAAAAAAAAATTAGCTTCTGAAAATAAACCAGGACCTCTCCATTTTTCCACCATTTATTCTGAAATAAAACCAGGATAATCCTGATGCCATTTCCAAGGCCCTTCACTACTGGCACTTGCAAAAATCAACCTTTTAAAGTGTTATTAACCTCTATTTTGTTTTTTCTTTAAATACCATCTCATCCACCTGTGGATGCAAAATACTACTTTGCACTGTCAAATGACATGTTTAAATCATTCTACAATAGTTATTAGTGCTTGGAGAGCTGTGCTTACAGCTACCAGCAGTCAGAAGCTCACCTTGCAAGTCGTAAGGCATGGGTGTCATATGGAATGAGTGCCTGTAGTCTTGGATAAGTGGTGTATTGATGTAGCTGGTGTCAACAGCAGGAAGGCTTGGTGTTCTTGACACAGGAGATGCTTGATGGGGTAAACTTAAAATGCTGGAAGAAACAAAGGCTTGTTACAAGGATAAAATATAGCTCTAGTGCCAGAAGAACAGCACTTGAGGACTTCTCTTGCTGTCCCATACAGCGCATGCCTGTTTTCTATTTCAGCACAAGGTCAACCCCTTCATATGCACTCTGAACTTTGTGACAGGTACACAACAGCAAGTCCCCAACTCAAATTCAGAACTTCAACAGAAAGTGCCTCAATGAAACTGGAAAGGGGGGAGAGGGGCAGAGAGACAGGAGCATGACACGTTCCCCAAACTTTCTTCTCACAATGACGTTTTCTCAGAAAAGTTACTTCAGTCCAAGCCAGACTGCAGCCCCAACAGCTGAAGTCCAGCAAAATGAAAAGCAAAGGAAAGCTCAATCTCAACGAGCAGAAACTGGTGAGATCACTACAAATGGTATTTGGATCTGTGTTATAAGTATGTTACAAACACTAAGCCAGGACAAGACAATCCTAAAGGTATATTGAACACCCCGTCTCCCTCCCTCAAATGTACAAATCTTTCTAACAGGTAACCAGTGCTGGAAGGCAGCCAAAAAGGTTTTGGGGACTTTTAAGTGATCACCAAGTCATTTATATTGATGAAGTAGTGACCAGTTCAGCAACAAAACCCGTTTGGTTTAGCTTCAGTTTTCACTCCCATGTGTTTATGCAAACAAGGTGCTATGAACAGCTTGGCTACTGAGGTGCAATCAGGTTATTCTGCCATTCTTTATTGCTCTGCTACTGGCAGTAATCAAAGGCAGAACCCATCCCCTCCCACAACACACCCATGCTTCCCACTGTTTGCTCCCTCTTGCTGTGTGTGCTGCTTCTAGATTTCTCTATGGAAATAATAATTTCCACGTTTGCTAAAAACATACTTCCAAAGCCACAACCTTTTGCACCATTTCATACTCATTTTCACAAATACAACTGGAAAACTGTATCATGTTACACACTTAACAACTCAACTTGCTCCTGTCTCCTCAGTGATTCGAGACCAAATCCCTTTGCTATAAGCTTCTAAACCAGGATATAACCCAAATACAGAACCTTCTAGGTACAAGTCCCTTTAAAACATGTTGCTGCTCCCCAGTGTGTGTGCTCTCTCTGCACTGGCCTGCATGTTTTATTCTCACCCTTTGTTATTTAACGGCGATGCTGGAGATATGGAAGGACAGCTTCTCTTTGCAGATGGTTCCTCCTCCTCTTCATCTGATGAGCTGTCAATGGTTAGATCAATCACTTCTACTTTCTTGTTCTTATTTGACTGTTGGTGAGAAGACACCTGATGTTCCAAGGAAGAGCTTATGCATCCTATGCAAAGTAAACCAACATTATAAGCTGTAACTTCCAACAACCCTGCAATCATCCTAACATCCCAGCTTATCATATGCCTTCATAAATAAGCTTAGCTAAGAATAAAAGACAACAAAATTGCATAACACTTAAAAGTGCCATGAGCCCCAACCACGTATTACTGAAGCAGGCTTTCTCACAAAGTATCATTCAAAGCTAAGGACATACATGCAAAACTGAGCACTTTAGAAAGTGAAAGGAACACCAACAGCTACCAGCTCCACAGGATGACATCCAGCCCCTACAACCCCAAACTGGACTTACCATCGACTCCATTGTAAGATGCAGTTACTTCCTGCACTTCCTTCTTTGACCTCATGGGAGCCCACGAGCCATCCTCCTTAAACTGAATTTCATCACAGTCTGTACAATACTTCAGGATTTCCATGAACAACCTGTCAATCAAAGGCATTTAATATCAGTCCTCAAAAACAGCTTAACTCCTCTTTTTTTTTTCCTCCAATATCTTTGTCAGTGTAGGTTTGAACTAGTGTTTGAGAAGTCAGAAGCTTCCATTGTTCTGCCCTTCTCTCACCTGCTACCTTGATAAAAAGGAGTTACTGAACAATTTTAAATATTATCTAAAATGAAAAACTGCACATTGTCTTGAAACAAGACTGGAATCCTGCACAGCTCAGGACACAGAGGTCTCCACTTCCCAAAACAAAGGAAGACTGTGAATTAACATTAAAAAAAAATAATAATCTCTTGCTTACCCATATTTATCTTTGACAATATTTATCTGAGGAAGCCCATGTCTCATGCAGCTGAGGATTTAAGGACTAGCATTTCCTGAAACCTCATTCTAGTTTTTAAGTTAAAACCTCCTAACAAAAGCTGAGCATGGGAATCTAAACTTGCAGCCTCTTCTAGCTGTGACTCTTAAAACTTTTAGGATCCTGGCACCACATCAGTCTCTGTGGGAATTCCAGCTTCTGACCAAGACTATTCATGTGGTTCTGCATAGGAAAGAGCTTGGCTTTAATTAGTGAGAAAATTCACTCTTTC